>NW_025779507.1:0-64659 GCF_021130785.1 Homalodisca vitripennis | reverse complement strand
CTTGATAATACACGACTTGTACTGGAGGGTTCCTTACATTACAATATCCGACATTACAATAAAGCTGCTTTGCGTATGGTCGAGAAAGAATACACATGATTCATCATCCGTTTCGATCATGGTAAATTCACGAGTACCCCAGTTTTACCGCTGACAGCACGCATAACTACGACGATAAAAGGACTGGTATCTTTTAAGGAAAATGAAAAAAATGAGTCTGGCTAAAGGAGGGTGGCTCGGGGCGAATAAATCCGCAGACGCTGTTTAAAGAGTTCAATTACGCCGTTCCCGTTAGGACATTGATGGGATTTTTCGAAGATTACAAAAAGGTAGTGGTTAACAGTAAACAAGAGTTGGTTCTTCTGAGATCCGCTTCTGATAACAATGCTGTAATTTCAGCTGACGCTGCTACTGTTGATCTTGATATAACTGACTTGTACTGGAGGGTTCCTTACATTACAATATCAGACAGCCACAGATTAAAGCTGTTGCGTATGGTCGAGAAAGATACACTGATTCACCTTCCGTTTCGATCATGGGAAATTCACGAGTACCCCAGTTTACCGCTGACAAACACGTCATAGTTGGACAATAAAAACGAGTACCCAAATTGAAAAACCTCGTTACGTGATTGTAGGTTTCCAGACTGGAAGGAAGAACAATTTGAAAAAAGACGCTTCCAGCTTTGATCACTGCGATCTACTCAATATCAAACTGTTTCTGAATTCTCAGTACTTCCCGTACGATAACATCCATGGTGACCTACGCATTTTCTACGACATGTTTACCAGATTCCAGAGCTCATACTACCAGATACAGGGTGCCCCTACATTAGATTTCAACACGTTTAAAAGTAACGTACCTCTCTATGTTATTGACTGCTCCAAGCAGAATGATTCAATAAAAACTGGCCCTGTAGACGTGCGTCTGGAGTTTGAGACTAAAAACGCTATTGCTGCAAACACTGCGGCTTACTGCTTAGTACTATATGACTCACACCTGGCTTACACTCTGCTCACGGGTAACGTAAAACGTATGATGTAATAGTGGTGGTGGGGTAAACCCTTATAAGTAGCTAAATTTTGTACGTGTGTCTCATTCTGTGTCATGGAAAAGCTAAACAGTTTTCTAAACGAGCCTGACTCGGTCGAGGCGACTCGATACCTAACATTAAAGAACGAACTACTCTACAAGGTCGAGGGCATGCGAAGACTCTTTGCTCGCTTTAGACCTACAGTTAGAGTGCCCAGTGACTCTTATAGATACGGCCATTTCAAGGAATGCGCGTGGGCACGGCCCGACGCTACGTCAGGTCCTGACACTTGTCAGTGTCACTATATGGATTCATACATTAGGGGTTTGATTACGATTTTGGATCAGTTAGCTGAAATGAACGATCCGTTTCTTTCGAGATTACAGGTTCTACTTGAACCCTTCCGTGATAACGCAACACAGGGGGTGTATTGTTAGGGTAGGGGTAATTGTATAAATTGAGGGTTCCTGATGCTAGACTTCATTAGCTCAATCATGTCTGACCGGGAGTGGCCTAAACAGTGTACCGTATCTATTCGACTGCTTAAAGATAAACGTAACTGTTAGCACTAATAAGTTAGATGTAGAAGAGGGTGAGTCTGATTACGGAGATGATTACCATGTAAGCAAACTCCCAGAGTTTGATGCATTTAGAATCATATTTGAGAGATATGAACCTGTTAGTGACAGATACAATGAGATTGTACTTGAGGATTTTGCTAATGTAATATTCAAGAAAGGGGATAGCTCTGTTGGCTGACTAAGCGTTAATGTGAAAAAGTGGAATCTGTTCCACTCTAAAGAATTTTACGTCAAGGATTTTCCCGCCTTTGACGGTTTCGTGTTGGCGTATGAACAACACACTAATGATGATGATTTAGAGTATTGCATGTATTGTAGAGATTACACATACGAGATCCGTTACAATTAGGAAATTTAAATCTAACCGTATTTCCTAGCCCTCCTATTGGTCAAAATAATCTCTCCTGTCATTGGTCGAAATTCTCCTGTCTAAAAGTAAAATTTGAGAATTTACGTCAGACGTTGAGATGGAGTCGCAGACTATGGACGTGGAACCCACGCGGATTCCAAAACGTAAAGAGCGTATCAATGCGTTAACCGGGGGTTTTCTTAGATCTGTCTACTTTTTGGATAGTGATCTTTCAAAATGCGTAATTGTAGGGTTTGTTAAGAATCGGGGTGACTCTCTCGGGGTTCTCTTTAAGGGTAAAAAGGGATGCGTTTATTGGTCACACGATGTGTTCAATCAAATCACTCCTCATTTCAATTCCATAACCCTGGCTCTGGAGAATAAAACCAAATTTTATATTAAATCGGACACGGAGGAGGATATCAAGGTCACAAATGTTTTCGGTCGTATGCACGTGTTTCTCTTTGACGGGGAGCATACTTTAACACTTAACGAGGCCGAATGGACTCAGTTTACAAACAGCCTTCCTCTGATGTACATTGCTCTCAGAGACAATTTTATTATCGAAGAGTCTGTACGGTTTACCATTCACGCACTAGCATCAGGGTTGGTAGAGGAGGACGTATTTGCAAAAGCAGATAGTCAGGGACTCCTCTGCTCCACAGCTCATAAATTAGCTCTTGAAGTGGCCTTGTACAAACGTTGGCCCAATGGATGTGGCAGTAGTTGAATTTCACGCATTTCAAGGCAATAAAAGACCCTTTATTCTTAAAGAGCTCGCGATCGTGGGAAACTCTTTTCAATGTCAAATTATATTTAAACCACCTTTTCCTAGAGAACAGTTGAGCGCCAAAAATCGTACAACAGCTCGCTGGCTTGAAGATAACTACCATAAGATTTCTTGGGAGGAGGGTGATTATCCCTACAGAGCTAATGTACTTCGCACTCTATGCAAACCCTTTGCCGTGATTTACACGCGCGGGTTGGAGAAGGCAGAGTTCTTGAGAAAGTTTCACGGTGATGTCCGTGAACTGGACGATATAGTGTGCGAGGAGGCCGGCAATCCGTGTAGCTGTAAAACAACACACAGTTTTGCTTGCTCGTTGCCACAACATACGTCAACCGAGGATCCCAATGTGAAATGCGCAATGATTGCAGCAAAGTGCCGTTTCGAGATCCTTAACCCTTCGACGCGTTTTGCCGTACCTAGTACGTGCGCACTGAGCGTTTGAGAACGCGTTTTGCCGTGCCTGGTTACGCGAAGCGATGTATCGACGATTTTCGGTTTTATTTGATGGGTCACTCGAATATTGGCCTATCGAAAGTGATATTGATTTAAAGCTTATGAGTTTAGCTATCGATATCAATAGTCATATGTTTACTCAAAAAACAACTGACATCGTAAAAGAGTCTAGAATATGACGCAATGAATCAGCTGTTCTCGCTACTGACGACGAACCAGTCCAGCCGGTTCTTTGTTTATGCGAAGTAGGGAGCTAATGTTTACATGTTGTTTTGTGATATTGTCAGTGTTTAAAAGTGTATTAATAATATTAATATCGTTTTAGTGGTTGTGCTGTGTAAATATTATGGTCTGTAAATCAAGTTCTCTCCAGTAATTTTTTCGTTTTTTTGTGATAGTTGCAAGTAAGCCCTAACCTAAAATGGCAACTTTGAATGTTTGTTATTATACTAACATTATGGTAGGCCTAGTTCTCATTTATTTTTACCAAATACAATTTTATTTAGTGTTGAAATAATACATATTCCTCATACAATGGCAGGGACCCAGTAGAGTTAGTACAAACAGTGAAATCGATAGGCTACTTGACAGTGACAGTGATGATGATTCAGTTATGACTGAGCTAGATTTTGCACAAATGGAATTTGATCAAACCAATTCTGATAAATGAGTTCCAGGATATTGTAGGGTTAGATAATGAAGAAGTTGAGGATTTTGCAAATTTGGGGGGAGGAGATGGAAATGCCAGTAGACCTAGGCCTAGACAAATGGCGAATTCAGACATGATTTGGGGAAAACTATGAACACTTATAATGGTATGAGAGAAAGTTTTTTATGTGACAGTGGCCCTAAAATGGAAACAAAACAGCATTCTAGACACTTTTTTATTCTTTTTTGACCCAAACACTAATAGACCTAATTGTGAATGAAACAAACAAGTATGCTGAACAAGAAATGGCTAAGAAAGGAATGATTTTTTTCTCGGTTTTCTCGACTATGGAAGTGGAGTCCATGCTCAAGGGATGAAATATATGTACTCTTAGCTATGTACATGATAATGAGTGTTGTAGTAAAAACCTACAATAAGATCCTATTTCTCTAAAAATCCATTTTTAGAATCAAGGTTTTTCTCAACCATTAATGTCATGTGACAGATTTGAACTCCTTTCCAAATTTCTGCATTTTAGCGATAACTCAGTTGATCATAGGCAAGAACAAAAAAAAACTCAGAAAAAATCTTTCCTGTAATCTCACACTTTGACAAACAAAATTTCAAGAAGCTTACCAGCCTTCACAAAATATTTCAATTGATGAATCGTTGTTGTTATGGAAGGGCAGACTGTCATTTAGACAGTACATTCCGCTGAAGGCTGCAAAGTTTGGGGTGAAAACCTATGAGCTCTGCGAGTCATCAACTGGCTATATACATGGAATTTTATTGTATATACAGGCAGTTGATACAGTGTTGGATTGTTCCCATCGTTACTCCAGAGATGAAAAAAACAGAAGCTATCGTTTTATGCTTAGTTGAAAAGCTTCTCAACCAAGGTTATACACTTTGGATGGACAATTTTTTATAATGATCCTGAACTTGCTAAATTTCTGAAAAGTAAAAAAAACTGATTGTGTAGGAACTTTGATAACCATATTGAACTGCTATATTATATGGAAGGCAAAAAATCCAAAAAATAGACCATCTTACATTTAGGCTAGGCCTTATAAAAGAGATTATTGAAACAATTCCAAGGAGGTTTAGAAAGACCCAGCTATGGTAGACCATCAATTGAGCCATCACCTGCTCGACTAGTAGAACGGCACTTTATTGACCGAATACCACCTTCTGGTAAGAAGGCAAAACCACAAAAACGATGTGTAGTTTGTTCCAAACATGGCCAAAGAAGGGAAACAGTTTTCTGGTGCCCAGATTGCGAAGCAGGTCTCTGTGTGGGGGAATGTTTCAAGGCATACCACACGAAAATCAACTTTTGAGGTAAAAATACTATTTTTCTTGTTGTAAATACATATAAATGTCATAAAACTGTATTGTTTTATCATTTTCAGGTTATGTTTGTCTAAAAAATAAAAAATATAATGATCTATGTGTGTTTTTATTTACATGCACAGCTTTAAAACATATCGGGAGTAGCAAAATTTAAGAAAACTGCAGAAAAACTCACGCAGTAAGGGGGTATAGGTGCACACAAAAAAAAAAACGCGTCGAAGGGTTAACAAACAGCTGCACAATACCAAGTAATAATCCTTATTAGTATCGGCGAGTGATTAGTAAAGGGGCGGAGAGGGTTCGGCATTTAGTTGAGAATCCCGACGTGTTGGCTTGAAAGAACTCGCCGACAAGTCACATTGAAAGGCTTCACCGAGTAAAGTGACTTTTGACTGTAGGTTAGATACGAAAAACTCTAGAGCGGGGTGAGTGATTGGTAAGCTCCTAAGGCTGGCGTAAAACCTGTAAGTCCTGGGGCTCTTTACTGCTCTTACGGCAGGCCTAAACTCCGTAAGACCGGGAGCAGTTGTGGATGTGTGTGTGTGACAGATATCTCTATGGCAGGCCTAAACTCCGTAAGTCCAGGGGTATGTACCTCGCTCTAGATGCTGTAAAAAATAAAAAAATATAAAATTCTCCGGTAAGTTTTTGAGTCACATTGAAAGGCTTCACCGAGTAAAGTGGCTATTGAAACTTACAGGAGGCAAAAATATGTTGAGGAGCGATACATTGTAATGGAGTGAATCGCTATCGTGTACAGCGGTGGTTGGGGCTGTACACAAATACTGGTCACATTGAAAGGCTTCACCGAGTAAAGTGATTAGTAAAGTGATTAGTAAAGTGAAAGAGTGAGAATAGGCCTACTGGGGAAACTCACTATAATCAAAAAACGCACTGGGACCCCTACGGCCTAGCCATTCTGGCTTACCGTGGTGTGGAAACGTGGGTCACAAACTGCAGTTAATGCAGTGCAAGTGCGAGTCTCGGTGGGGAGGGGCGTCCGCGTATAAAAGCGCGGTGTATCGACTGCAGCTGCACTTGCTGTTCTTGTGATAGCTTTGCTATGTCTGTGGCAACTAGTTTTACCGTTTTCGCCATGTTGCTGTTGGTGGTGGCTGGCAACGATCTCGAGGTAATTATTGTTTTGATTATTTATTGTTCTCTCGAGTTGTCCCTCAACACTGTTTCTAACTTGTAAAGTGTTTTTTTTTTAGGAACAACCATCCACTTCAAACGGTTTGCGTAGGAGTCAACCGATCCCTGTGCCCGGGGCTATCCGGGATCGATACTTTACTACGGATAGCGGGTCTATAGTCCACCTGAATATGGTTAGCTCACATTTCAATGCTCGGGCCCCTTTGTGTATGTTACAGGATGGAAGTGGAATCCGTGTCACATGCCGCCCCCGAGCTAACTACCGATGACCCGTCCAACGGAGAGGAACCATGGCAGTCCGTCCAACCAAGGAAACGGGGGAGACGCACCTCCACGTCATCAGAGTCTTCAACTAGAAATTTTGTCCCAGCTCAAAAAATCCCAGAACCAACTGCTGGAGAGCGCCGCCAACCGCGAATACCGCCGCTGATCGTCCAAGGGGTCACTGCCTGGACATCACTTCTGCGCCGCCTGAGAAGTGCAGGTTGCAATTTTGAGGCCAAATATGTGGGCACTCGACTACACATACTTTGTAAAAGTGAACTATGTTTTAGAACGGCACAGCGAGAGCTCCTAGATGCCAAGCTCGCCTTTCACACCTTCAGCCTGAAGGAGGAACAGGAGCTGAAGACCGTAATCAGGGGACTTCCGGCATGGACGTCACCTGAAGGGGGGTCGGAACGAATTTTCGTCAAAATTATCGATTTTTAGATTTTTAGCTATCTAAATTCCTCTACTTTTTAGCTTTAATTTGATACCAAAATTACTGTTATTATTATTATATTTATTTTTTTATGAGACATTTTATTACAGTATGCACCGTAGTTTTTTCGTGGCTCCACCACGCCGACTGGGCTTCAATATAGTACTCACTCTAAAACTGTTACGAAAGATTTTTTTTGTTATTATAGCTGTGTTGGCAACACTTCATCACGTGATACACTTTGGTTGTGTCAGTCAGATGTTCTGTTTATTGTTTGTCTGACTTGTTGGTTATGTTTGTGTTTGTAATGTTGTGACAGTGATTGTTTATGCTTCAATGGTGAAATTTAGTTACCAAAGTTATTGAAAGTGGTTGTAGTTTATATTTTTATTCGAAATGCCTCGCGTACCTAGTAAGACATTTAAAAAACGTAAAAGTTTATTCAGTGGGGTACCAGCTTGGAAGACAAACAATGGAAGTGGTGGTGATACTTCTGCTAGGCCTAGTGTTAGCTCCAATGTCACTGAACTTACGCCTACTCCTGGACCAAGTGATGATTGTAATCTAAATAAACAGAGCACATCAGGGAAAAAGTTAGTTAGTAGTTTAGATGAGTATGAGCAATACATAAGTATGAGTAACAATTGTAGTAATGATATTGTAAACTTGCTGAGTTTTGAGAAGTTGCTTTTAGACATAGCGGTTTGCTCTCAATGCAATGGTTCACTTTCACTTCAAACAAGTAACAGAGTAGGCCTATCTGTGACAATTGAAATAAAGTGTAATGAGTGTGGATTTTCTGTATCATCTAGTAACAGTGAAAAATTAGGAAACCGTAGATCAGAAGTAAATGTTCGAGCAGTTTATGCTTTTCGCTGTATTGGGAAGGGGGAGCAGGCAGCGAAGACATTTTGTTCAGTTATGAACTTACCAAAGCCTCCTTCTTTCAAGGTATACAACAAAACCCTTGCAGCAACAGCAAAAGAAATTTGTGAAGAAGAAATGAAACAAGCAGCCACAGAAGCTGTGGTTGAAAATGATGGCGATATGAATATAACTGGTATTTTTGACGGAACCTGGCAGCGCCGCGGCCATGTCTCACACAACGGTGTTATTACTGCTATTGCCGCTAATACCGGGAAAGTAGTAGATGTTAGGGTATTTAGCAGATTTTGTAGGTGCAAAAACAGACTAAATCAACAACATGAAGGTAATTGTGCTGCTAACTATGCCGGGACAAGTGGTGGAATGAATTTAATATTTTCCTCATATTAAATTCATATTTGTTGATATATTTTAGTAATGTGTCACTAAAATGTTAACATTTATAAAAAAAGTTTTTTCCTAATGGTGGGCCTGTTTGTTACAGTTTTTGCCACTTTACAAAAAAAGTATGCAAGTGGATGTGGCGGGGTTTGATTCTAGGCGCCTCGAATATCTAGTTTTCCAAGAGTCAACTTTCTCCAAAATTCTCAACACTGAAGGAAGAATGAAAGAGTCACAATCCTTACCATAGGCACCGATATCAACAAATTTGTAATTAGCATCTACAATGGCTGACAGGACTATGAAATACAATTGCTTTATAGTTAAAATGCACTGATCGGGCATGGGGAAAATTTTGTATCCGGATGTGGTTAGCGTCTATCGCACTTAAGCATATTAGAACATTTTCTATCATACATTGTATGATTGCTTACAAGTTTAAATACCAATTCGGAATAAGTAATACAAATCTTTCAATGTGTTTCCCGATGCCAGATACCTGTAACAATAAATATAAACTGTAATACAGATGTGCAGAAATAAACACGCACACAGATACGTACATTTGAACACACATATGTTCTTGTCATGAATATATTTTTGTTGCTTTCTACCTGTACAGAATGGTATAAGTGACAGGTTATACAGTCAGAATGTTACAAACAGCTATAGAAAAGATTGAACCTGTTGAGCAAAATCAGCCGGAAAAGGATTATGAATCCACGGCTGAGACGAGTCACGATCTGGTGGAAGTATGCAATGCGATCGGATTGAAGTTAGGTCGTCTCCTTAACAAAATGCGGAACAAACTCACTCAGGCCCCGCCAGCACACAATAGAGAATTATTTTGCCAAAATAAGAGATTTGGCAGAGCACCTGCATCAGGAAAACCTGATACTAAAGAGCAAAATCACAATTCACGGCCTTGGGCGAAAAGTTACAAAACCGAAAGGTGACAAATGCACGGCTCAATTTATCCCAAAGACACGACACCAAACACCTCCCAAAGTGAGACCACCAAAGCCCTGATACAGATGGCAGTAAAACCACAAGCCATGGGTTTAAAAGATCAGGCGTATATACAAAATACGCAATAATGGTGTAGCTCTCGAGGTGGAAAACGCAGACCAACTGCCAAAACAAGAGGGAATAAAAGAGTTAAAGTGCATTGTCGACATCAAGAAGCCCAAAATTCCTCGTGTACGACATCCCAAAAGACTTAGATGGCAAAACTCTTACTGAGGTGGTATTGGTCAAAACAACGAGCAGGAGGACTGCACTCTGGAAAAATTTAGACCCCTCTTTAACCCTTTCCGGTCGTATGGCGCAGTACGGCGCCAATAAAATATTTCAACATCGCGCGTATGGCGCGTGGTACCGCGCCCATTATGCAAGCCCGTGAACTGTTGCGCTCTAGTGGCCGATTTTCGAACTTCTAGAGGTTTTCTTTTCTGTTGACAGCTGTTTCCGGCGTGACTCACGGCCACGTGCGTCTGTTGCTATGCGAATGCTAGCCAGTGTTTACTTCTCACTGAGTTCGATCGTGAGTGTTGTTGAGGTTAACGTAATGTTTTAGATATTTGTTTTATAAATGAGTAGGTGTTGTTAGAAGTAGTATAAGTAATAATGTGTTCAGGAATGTGTCTTTTTATGTAAATAAATTATTCGTGTGCAATAAGGAGTTTTGAAGACAAGTGTATAGTTGTAAGTTTTGAGCTACTAGCCTCAGCTGAAAATTAGTTTTTATTTAGTTACAGACTAAACAATATTATCTTTTAGTTTTTCAATGAACAGTTATATTTTATGACATTTATCCAGTGATTATAATAAAATGGATAACCCAAGGCCTTCTACAAGTGCTCTTAGTGACACTGCAATTGCAGATGAACTAGGCCTAGATGAAGAACTATCAGGATTCAGTAGTGACAGTGATTGAAGAAGTGATTTTACCAAACGTTAGAAAATTTTATCTGATGAAGATAGTGATGACAGTGATGAAGGCAATTTAGGACAAGGACCTTCTCAATCTAATAGGCCCTCTACTGATTGGTGTGCTTACAACGGGCCAGACTTTGTTCAATATTCATACACAAATGCAAGTGGGGGCTACAAACCACCATCTACAAACAAACCTGTAAGTGTTTTACAGTTTTTTCAATTGTTTTTTTTACATCAGAGCTACTGTCAAATATAGTCCAAAGAGACCAACCGATTTGCATCAGAAAAAATTTCATTTAGCCCAACCTCTAAAGCCTAGGTCAATCTGGCACTCATGGATTGATGTTACTTTGGAAGAAAACTAAAAGCTTTTATTGGTGTAATTCTGGCTATGGCTCTCTCTCCAAAAACCTTCACTAAAAGACTACTTCTCAAACAATTGGCTTTTTGAGCAATCATTTTTTCCATTCTGTTTTTTCTCGCACGAGATTTTTCCAAATATATTTTGGTGTTTACACTTACCTGCTCCAGTGACCAATCCAAATGTTAGGTCAAGAAGTGACAAAATCAAATCTGTTGTAAATTATTTACAAACAAAATTATGGAATATTTTGTACCACTTTTTGAAAATAGTATTGACGAAAGTACTGTTGCCTTCAAAGGTCGAGTAAATTTTAAAACATATAATGCGCTCAAGCCTAACAAATGGGGGCTCAAAGTGTTTGTTTTGAGCGATTCTAGATCTGGTTATGTGTATAACTTTGAACCTATTATTTTGGGAAAACAACCACAGAATCTCTCATTCGACCTGATTTACCATTTACTGCCAGAATTGTGGTACACCTTGCTACCAAAGTTGAGTGAAAACCATCCTGGTTGTGGGCTTTCATTTGTTTACAGATCGGTATTACACTGGCTTAGAATTGGCTTTTAGAATTAAAAAATCTAAATATACATCTGACTGGCACAATTAACCCCAAAACAGAAAAGGGTTACTGATGGTATAAAGAAAAAAAATTTAAAATTGCAACAACACAAAACAAAAGCATTTCGACACAATAAAGATGTTTTACTTTCCGCTTGGCGTGATAAACGTGATGTCCTTATGCTTAGTACTTTATATAACAATGATAAAACAATTGTCAAAAGGAAAGGAAAAAATGGTGCTACAACAGACATTGAGAAGCCAACAGTTATTTGTGAATATAATAAATTCATGGGAGGTGTTGATCTCATTGACCACTACCTTTCATCATACAAATTTATGAGAAAAACTGTAAAGTGGTGGAGAAAATTATTTTTTCTGGCTTCTAGAGGTCTCAGTTGTTAACAGTTACCTTCTATATAATATGGAACAGTTGAATAAATCTTCCAAACAAAATTGAACACCGAAAGTTTAGGGAGTTGTTAGTAACTGAGCTTGTTGGAAACGTTCGGAGCTCAGCAACTCGCAAGCGCAAGTCCACCACCGACAACCCTGAACGTCTTGATGGTAAACAGCACTTCCTAAGAAGCTTTGAAAATAAGAAAAAAAGACTGTAAAGTGTGCAGCAACAGAAAAATTTAAGAGGAAAGAGACAATGTTTTATTGCGCCACCTGCACCCAGAAACCAAGTTTGTGTCCTAACAGAGTGTTTTGAGAAGTATCACACTCTCAAAACATATAAATAATTTATAGAAAATTTGATTTTCACAGTTTAGAAACTTTATAGCCTTTTATTGTAAATATGTAATCTAATTGTTTCCACAGTTACAGTTACCCTTATTTAGTACCAAAAAAATTTTTTGGTTGTGTTCCAAATGAATTCGATAAAGTGACATATTTAGTGTTATAAATAGTTTTTTTTATTATACAATGCGTATGTATTCAACCTTCAAAAGATCTTCATAAAAGGTAAGAAACTATCATAAAACATTCATAAAAAGTTATAAATAGGTTATGTGTTTAATTTTTAGAAGGTAATGATAAACTAATATCAAGTTATGTAAAATTTTGTATACATATTTGAATTTTAGATATATATTTTTTAACAATTAAAAAAATTACCAGTTTGATAAAAAACTGTATTTCATTTTATATTTTAATAATTTTAACAGTCCTAACAAAAAAGAATATATTTTGTTTGGCAAATTAAACATCTACAGTTGTTTAAAAACAAACTAGAAATGTATGCATGCTAAAATCACTAAAAACAGTCGCGACCTGGCTGAAATCAAGGATAAAAAATTTGCGACCTGAAAGGGTTAAGACTGGACCGAAGAATAAACCCACAAATAAATGGATATGTGAGGATACCGCAGAGACAAGGGCTGGCCGTGTCTTTATAGACTGGGCCAGTTGTCAAGTTACAGACCACTATATCGTGACCCGCTGTTATAAGTGTCAGAGATACGGACACATGGCAAAAGACTAAGTCGGAGGTCTACGTCTGTGGTCACTGCGCGGCTACAGGGCATGAGACCAAGGCCTGCCCCCATAATGTGGGCAAATCCAAGGCAAAGTGCGTATATTGTTCCGGAGACAAGAGCACTGGCAGGCACGTTTGAAAGGCGCCTTTAGTTATAATTCGACTTTATTGGTTAGATTTTACCAATTTTAATTTACATGACCATAACCAATTTTAATTTGAATGCCATAAAACTAACAGCTCACGTTATAAGGAAAGATAGCTCGATCAATAGGCGCAGTAACGTGTAGCAATAACATATCAATTTAGTTCTATGTTTTAAAGGAACCGAAGCTCCTTTTATATTTTAGAACAATTATATAGTTTACTCTTAGGCCCCCGGGGCTGGGGGCCCCAGAAATAGACCCTGCTATTTCTACCCAGCATGGAGTTGTGGTGTTGGGGGGAGGGCTGTGGTCGATTGTCCAGAAACGCTAGAAGTGTGCATAAGAATTATAAAACCAGTTAGGGACATACACCTGATGAGATTAACGTCTGGTATCACAGGGATAACGTATAGTATAACAATAAAAAACGCAAAAGTAAACCTGGGTATGCCGAAAGATGGGTACCAGGTGCAGCCCGTATTTAATGAAGAAACAAAAATCACATTAAAATATTAATTTCCGTTGGAGACTGACGACCTAACGACTTCCGGTGTGTGAGCCCCCTTTTGTAAACCCCGGATATTGGAAGGATATTGCCGGCCTCCAAAACCTTATTCTAGCCTGAGCAGCGGTGAATAGATGTACTTTTCTCCCATATTTAAGAAGCACATGTACTGCTAAAATTTGTGAAATTTGATCATAAGTCAAAGTGTGAAATTTGATCATAATTCGAAGTGTGAGACTCAATCACAAGATATGTGATAAGTTAGTACAGTTGTAAAAGCTATTATTTAATAATCTAAGTTGTAAAACATAGATATATTTTGAACTTAGTGGAATAGTATTAAATAGCTGGTATGCAGAAGTAAAATTAAATTTGATGAACCAAAGACCTGAACTAAAATAACTATTAAGGTAATTAAATTAAAAAATAAATTGGCTAAAATATTTGATTAAGTTGATTAAATTAAAGTCAAGTAAATCAAACCGTTGTTTCTTTATATAAACTTAAAATGGAGTCAGAATAGGGTTGTTAGAAGAGGATAATAAAATAATTGATAGGAGTGAGACTAATGTGTCAAATGGTCCCCACATTAACAAAAGAAATAGAGATGAAGGTCTCATAAAATTCATGAGAATTATGGTGAAAAGTCTAAAGGAAGGCATAAATAAAATATACACAAAAAGTGAGACATTCAATAATAAAATAGACCAGATGTATAGAAACAAATCAGGATCCAAAGAGATTTAAATAATAAAATGGTTAGTATTAATTAGGATCTAAAAACAGAAATTCAAAAAGGCAATAAACAACTGAAACAAAATAAAGATAAAATAAGAGAGGAGTGTAATGTTAAAATAACTGGAATTGAAAAGAAATAAAAGAAGATTTGAAAAGAGATTTAGAAAATCTTACTGAGGATTTAATAAGGTTGGAGGAGGGGGTCAAAACTCAGTACCTGAACTAATAAAAAGGAAAGGAACAAGCTCAAAGGTCAGGTTAACAGGTTAAGCGCCATGTGGTCCATTATTGGGTTTCACGCAGATGTTACATGGAGCCTTGAGACACAAATGTGGGTATCGTGCAGACTGTCACTAAATAATATTTGGACACATTTGGTATATATATATATATTTGATAATCATGACACCCACGGTTTTTATCTCCATGCAATGACATTTTGTTTTCATAGGTTGGCTAAACTGACAACTAGTTGTATAAAAAAAAACATTTTGTTTTTAGACTAGCCTATAACTTTATGATGATCTCTGTGCTGTTTGAGGTTAGAGTACTGATTGAGAAGTGAAAGGAATGTTAGTGGCAATTTGAAATGGAGTGGAGTAAAGCAGAAAGTGACAATGGGCTATTCGGTCTAATGACAGTGATGCTGACCCCGAATTTGTTATTAGTGATGAAGAGACTACAGATAGTGACGAATCGGCTCAAAACTACAGAGGTAGACGCCTTCAACCTTTTACTAGTCTAAGTGGTAGACTTCCGCTATCTGACAGGGATAATGACAGTGACGAAACCATAAGGAATCGCAATAATGCGCCTCAACCATTACTAGCAAATAATCATATTGCATCTAGAAATATGACTTGGGGACGTGTAGGAAATGAGGACAATCTCAATAGTTTTGATTTTAACCCACAATGAACCTACGCATTAACCCTGATGTTGTTGACACTATGTCTGAGTGTAACCCATTTGATTACTTCTAGCTTTTTGTAACAAGTGACGTAATAGTCTGATACCGGAGCGTCGCCCTAAAAATCAGGACAAATTGTCATCGTTAGTAGCAGAACTTGACTTGCCAGTTGTTATTCAAGATAATGAGTATGAGGAACTAGACAATTGTACAGTATTAGCTGATTACGATTTGGGTAACAGTTTATTTGGGACTTTAAATGGTGTGTCATTTAATCAAAGTATTAATGTTGTAGAATCATTTCAAGGGAAAGAATTTGTTTTAAATGAAGCTTCAGCCCAAAGCTCTGCTATAATATCTGGAGAATTCATTTTTGTAGAACCAAATGCACTGGGAGTAATTCCTAATGAAGACAACTTTATGCTCAACAGTGAAAACTTGGAACATAAAAGAAAAGACCAAAATGAAAATATAGACTTAGGTTTACCTGTTGTACAAATTAATGATAGTTTTATTGATGAGATTAATGATGTAAACATGTTAAATGAACCTGAACGTAGTACTACGGAAGCCCAAAGCATTGAAAACCTGCAGGTCTTAATACCTTCAGTTGCAATTGATCAGCCAGTTGTAGGCGAAGAGGGAAACAGGGTTAAGAAAGTTAATAAAAGACATGAAAATTATATTAAAATACATAGTGGCCAAGAACATCAGAATAGGAAAGGAGAAGTTAAATCTGCTAAAAAGCCACGTGATTATGTATGTACAGATACTTGTATTTATCAATGCCATAAAAACATCTCTCAACAGTTAAGAAATAGTATTTGTGCAAACTTTTGGAATCTCTGCAGTTACACAGGTCAAAATAATTTTATTAATAACAATGTAGATGCAGTATATAAAATACGTAATTATACTAAAAATACAGAAAGCCGCAAAAACAGAACACAGAATTATTTTTTACCAGTAAACTGTGAAAAACTTAGTGTGTAAAACATATTTCTTGTCAACTCTAGATATAGGTGAAAAAAGGTTTTAGTAGCTCTCAGAAATAAAAGGGCTATAGTTGGTACTGCCAAAGAGGATCAAAGAGGAAAGCACATACCAAAAAATAAGACAAAAGAAGTAGACATACTGTATAGTCTGTTATAAAATATATATCACAGTTACCAGCAGTACCCTCTCATTATTGTAGGGCCAGCTTTAAGAAAAAGTACCTTCCTACAATTTTCAGCAACCTTACAAAATTGTGTACAATTCATAAAATTGATTGTATAGCTAAGGGTGTAACAGGTGTAAGCAAATCTGTGTTTAAAAACATTTTCAGAAAACAGTTTAATATTGGTTTCCATAAGCCAAAAAAGGATAAATGCATCGTTTGTGAGAAACATAACACCAAACTTCCACAAGATAGGACAGAAGAAGATGAAAGAATAATATCAGATCATATAAAGGAAAAAGACACCATAAAAACTATCTTTAAAAACAATCAAGAAAAATCATACACTGATGGATACCTTTGCGCTAGCTTTGACTTACAAAAAGTGCTTAAGACTCCTCATGGACCAAATAACATGCTACTCTATTATAGTAGAAAATACTCTTACCTGAACTTTACTATTTATGAAAGTGTTACAAAAAATACTTATTGTTTTTTATGGGGGGGAATGTGACGGTAAAAGAGGTGCCAATGAAATTTGCAGTTTGTTGTGTAAATATATAAAATTGGTTGATGCCAGGGAAAATGTTACACATTTATCTCTGTACTGTGATTCTTGTCCTGGACAAAATAAAAATAGGCAGGTTATTGCTAAACTTTACTTTAGTTTAAGTCAGTGTGTACATTTGAAAAAAACTAGAACTTACTTTCCTTTTGCCAGGTCATACCATGATGCCAGTTGATTCTGTGCATGCTTCAATTGAGCATGAAGTTAAAAAGAAAACTGTTTGGGCACCTTCAGAGTGGGCAACAATTATAACTAACTCCAGAAACAATCCTAAGCCATATCAAGTTGATGTGCAAAACCTTGAGGACTTTTTTGATTGGAAGCAGCTTCCAGCCAAAGATGTAGAAGGGTTAAATTCAACAAAAGATTCTACTAGGATTGTGTTTTGGGATGGCATCCAAGAAGGTTCAACGAAAAAGACTCTAGAAACTCAAAGACAGAGGCGTATCAATGCAAAAGAGCATATCATCACACCAAAACCTGTCTAACAAACTAAACTTCCAATAGCAGAAGCTAAGTTTAAGGATTTAAAAGATCTTTGTACTAAAGGCATAATACCGTCAAGATACCATGATGAGTATTTAATTATACCATGTAAATCAACAGTTCCTGATGTTTTACTGGAAACAGATGAGCATCTGTTGAACACTAAACTGTGTTGTCTAACTTTTGTGTTACTGTCAAAACTTAATTATTGATTTGTTTATAAAATTTATTAAATTAATTCCTTTCAAAATAACAATACATTTTTAACCCTCCAACTGTCGGTCGGCGATTTTTGCGCCGACTCGGTCGTTTCTGTAGTGTCACCGGTGATATTTTCGCCGACCGACATGTACTGGCTTTATAGGTTTTATAAATCCAAATGCCGTTCAAAGACACATAAATGATATATCATTGCAAAGCTAATGAAATAGGCAATCGTTTTGTATACCTTTGAATTCCTTATTGTCTGTTTCCAGACAGTATCGATACAACCAATTGACGTGATGATTTCTCGCAGTTGAAATACGTCGAGTGTTCGCGAGATTGTGAACAAGCGGTGTAGTTGTTTCTCGTGGCGATATTTGGTATGTTTTATTGCGCTAGTATTGTTGTTTTACTGTTAACTCAGTAAAATAAGACAAAATAAGGATGCAACCTCGGAATGAAAGATAATAAGCTAAAAATTTGCATACGTCTTTACTTTGATGGTATAAAATTTACCTCAAAAGTCTCATATAATCACGTGTACGCGACTTCAGATATTTAAGGTCAAAGGTCATGAAAATCAAGTTATGTTGTTAATTATTCACTTACTATTATTATTATCATTATTATTAAATTATTATTATTATTTAATATACCATATTTATAGATATTAATTATAAATTATATATTCTTTAAATAATACTTATTTTATTTTTATTTGATTTTCGTGAATTTTGACCTTCAATATCTGAAGTCGCGTACACGTGATGATATGAGACTTTTGAGGTAAGTTTTATACCATCAAAATAAAGACGTATGCAAATTTTCAGTTTATTATCTTTCATTCCGAGGTTGCATCCTTATTGTACCGGACTATGTGTTAGAGTAATAATGGGTGAGCCTTGTCGGTCAAGTGACATTAGAGAAATTCTTGCGGACCAAAATCTTAGTGAATTGACCGAAACGGAAAACGAAGATAACGACGCTGGATTACTTTGTGAGACTTTTCATGGTTCTTTTGAGTCTTTGGCTTCAAATAATGATGACATTGATTTAAGGGGAGCACGAGGGTAAAAAACTAAAAATTTTGACTTTTATTTTTTAATTTTTTTTTATGAAATACGGACTTATTGCGGACATTTTGATATATAACACATGATGAAAAGACGTTTGGAAATGCACATAAATAATTTTTAAAGATATGATGTGACGCGCAAAACGACAAGCAACATTGTTATTGTGCGTTACTATAGTACTGCAACTCATTTACAAACTCTAATGATTTCAGTTTCTGCTGTTGGCTAACCTGTACTAGTGTCATCTGTAATAGTGAGAACTGTGTAGTGGGCTTTAATTGCTGTATTGTTTGTTTACATTTCAGTCAAAACATTGTTATTGTGGTTTCTTTTTTCAGTGGTTGTTTTGTGTTTTATGGTTCAATTATGGCAAGGAGACCAAGAAGACCTAATACTGTGTTCAAAAAAAGAAGAAATGTAGGTATTCCTAAAGCTAACTTACCTTTACCTCCTCAACCAAGTGACAACCTAATTCAAAGTAGGCCTAACACATTGGATAGTCCTAGGCCTAGCACATCTCAGTTACAGGTTGTTGATGAACTCGAACCAAAACAAAGTACTTCTGAAAAGAAGATTGGTGATCTGGATGATGTATATAGCATGTACAGTGATTCTAATGTAAATAGTGTAAATATAGTTTTAGATTTATCTTTATTGTGTGACGCTTTAGCTCAGTCTGTGGATTGTTCGCTTTGTGGCGAATCGGGGATCGAAGTACGATTAGTTAGTAGCATTGGTTTGGCCTCAAACCTTGAAATATTTTGTAAAAATTGTTCAAACAAGCATGATTTCAAATCATCCAAAAAGCTGAACAATTCCAAGCTGTATGAGAGTAATGTTCGATTGGTGTATGGCCTTCGCTCCATTGGCAAAGGTCATAAATCTGCGCAAACTCTACTTGGAATAATGAATTTGCCCCCTCCGCCCACACATTTTGAGTCTTATAACGATGTTTTGGGCTCAGTAGCAGAAGATATTTGTTTTCAGAGCATGAAAGATGCAGTGGAGGAAGCTGTAGTTGTAAATAATGGGATTCGAGACTTGGCAGTGGCTCTCGACGGGACATGGCAAAAGAAAGGCCACACATCTCTCAATGGAGTTGTTACTGCCACCAGCTTTGACACTGGCAAGGTAATTGACTGTTCAATACTGTCCAAATATTGTAAATGCCCCAACAAAGAACAGCATAGCCATCAATGCACTGCAAACTATAAAGGCTCCAGTGGAGGGATGGAGGTGCAGGGGGCAGTAGAAATTTTTAATCGGTCCAAAAGTGCGTATAACGTACGTTATACTGAGTGCCTTGGAGATGGGGATTCTAAGGGGTTTGCTGCCGTGAAAGAAATGAATCCCTATGGCCCAGACTGTGAAATCAGCAAATTAGAATGTCTGGGACATGTACAGAAAAGGATGGGTACTAGATTAAGAAAATTGAAAAATGAAAACAAACATTTAAAACTTAGTGACGGTAAAGGTTTGGGTGGCAAAAATAGGCTATCTAATGCTGTCATTGACAGATTTCAGACCTATTATGGCCTAGCCATAAGGAGAAACACTGACAATGTACAGAATATGGTAAAAGACATTTGGGCCATGTACTATCACAAGCTGTCTACTGATGATGACCCACACCATGGACTATGCCCTAAGAGTGAAACTAGTTGGTGCGGCTACCAAAAGTCTATTATAGGAAATAAAACTTATTCCCATAAGAATAGTGTACCAACCTGCATTATGGAGTTTATCAAACCTGTGTTTAAAAGCCTAACAGATAAAGAGTTGTTGAAGAAATGTCTGCACGGGAAGACCCAGAACCCGAATGAAAGCGTGAACGCTGTGATTTGGTCGAGGTTGCCGAAAACCGGGTTTGTCGGACTGAAAACTCTACATTTTGGAGTTTATGATGCTGTGTCATCTTTCAACGATGGAAACATCACTAAGTGCAAAGTCATAAGTAAGCTAGGCATGGACATAGGGAAACACACCATCAACAGCATGAAGAAAATGGATGAACTCCGAATACAAGCTTCTAAACGGAACTCGTCTGAAATGAAAAAACAAGCAAGGCAGAAGAAAAGACAGATCAAGAGAAGGTTGGAGGACACTGAAGAAGATCCTGATGATCCAAGCTATGGAGCTGGCCTGTTTTAGGATGCCAAAGGTACTGTAAATAAATATTTTGTGTTTTCTTCTCTTTTATCTCAGTTTTCCGAAAACTATGTTTTTACAACTTGGTGCACAGTTTTCTCAGGAACTACTGCATATAATTGAACCAAATTTTTACCACTTATTCCTAACATACTAAAGCACACTTTAACACAGGAAAATAGCATTACAGTAGACTCCCGTAAGTTCGGCCTCGGTTAGTTCGGCCGCCGCTTAGTCCGGCCGGTCGGCTCTGAGCATGTGTCACACGCACTTGGAGCCAGCCAGAAAGCGGGCAGCACGTCTCTACTAACAGTGCCGTTGTATTCTTTGGTTAGTTTACTGCTCTGTCAAACAGCTCATCAGTTCGTCTCGAACATTCATACTGGGTGGTGCTCGTCATTTTTACAGTAAGACCTACAAAGTCAGTTACTGTATTTTCTTTTAGTTTGCGTTTTGTACTGTTGTTTATTTACTCGTGGGTTTCTGTGATTTCTTTTGTGTATGTACAGTACTGTTGTTTTCATAGTTTTTGTGTGTGTGTGCGTGTGTGTTTGAACAAAAACTGTTTTGCATCGTGTTTTAATCTGTTTTTAAAATGAGTGAAATGCGTAAACGTAAGTACAAGTCAATGGAACAGAGACTACAAGCTCTGGAGAGATTAGACAAAGGAGAATCCGTGCAAAGTATTTGCAAGGATTTAAACGTGGGCAAAAGTACAGTCAACGACTGGCGACGCAACAGAAAAAGTATTGAAGGCTTTTGTACACAAAATTGATACCGAAAAAGTTCTAGAAAAGCGTTGCACACTAAGGAAGGCCAAACACGAATTGGTGGAAGATGCTCTATGGTTGTGGTTCGTTCAAGAACGAAGACGAGGAACGCCATTAAGTGGACCAATATTAAAAGAAAAGGCCATGATCTTACACTCAAAGCTTCAACCAGAAGAGGCGTTCGTGGCTAGTGATGGATGGCTCTCTCGTTGGAAAAAGAGACACGGCGTACATTTTATTGGAGTTTGTGGTGAGAAGCTATCAGCAAACCCAACAGCGGCCACCGACTTTTCTGCAAGATTTTTAAAAAATTATCGATGATGAAAACTTTTGCCCAGAGCAAATATACAACATTGACGAAACTGGGTTAAATTTTAAACTTCTGCCTAGAAAAACATTTGCCACCCCGCAAGAAACGTCTGCTCCAGGGTTTAAAACCAGCAAAGACAGGATAACAGTCGCCTTGTGTTCAAATGCTTCGGGGGACTCACAAGTTACCCCTATTTGTCATTGGCAAAGCAGCAAAACCGAGAGCGTTTAAGAACATAAACATGGACGCTCTCCCAGTGTATTATCGGTCACAGAAATCAGCGTGGATGGACACGTACTTGTTCAGAGAATGGTTTTGTATGCGAATTTGTTCCCAAAGTGAAAAAACATTTTGGCAAAATCGAAACTCCCCGCCAAAGCACTTCTACTTCTTGACAACGCGCCTACTCATGATGAACATCTTCAGTGTGACGATGAAAAAGAAATTAAACTGCTGTTCCTACCACCCCAATGTAAACCAGTCTTCAACAGCCGATGGACCAGGGGGTCATTGAGTGCTTCAAGAGGAAGTATCGTCGTAAGCTACTTTCGGAAGTTCTTTCCAAACTGGAGACTGATGACAGCTTAGACCTTACCAAAGTGTTGAAGTCAGTTAACATGAAGGATGTTGTGTACATGTCGGCCCAAGGCATACGACGAAATACCACCATCCACGTTTGTAAAGTCTTGGAAAAAAACTTTGGCCAAATATAGAAGATAGCGTAGATCAAAACAACACAACAGCAGATGAGCCAAACAACATTCTTGATGGCGAACCTGATGACAATGCAGCTCTATTGCACGACCTTCAGCAACTACCGAACTGTGGTCCCATTGTTGAAGAAGATGTTTTGGAGTGGATCAACATGGAAAAGGAGCTAGACAACGAGGTTCTGAATGATGACGAAATCGTCGAGTGTGTCATTCGCCAGGACAACGAGATGAATAACGACGCAGATGGTGCTGAGATTGAAGAGGAAGACGAAGAAAATAAAATGAGCCACGCTGAAGGAAAAGCAGCTTTGCAACTGGGCAGCTACTTACATCGAACAGCAAAAAGAAGCAACTGCAGTCGATGTAATTTTTATTAAGAAGTGGCGTGAGTTTGCACATAAAAAATCATTAGAAACAAAAAATTCAGAAAAAAGTGACAGATTATTTTAAGTGTTAAGAAGCTAAACCACCAATGTACAGTGCAGTACTGTATTATTTTATTTTATTTCATTAGGTCTGTGGTTTTGTAAATAAAGCGTTACTCTGTGTTGTATTCTATGTGCAAGTGTTTGATTCCTACACGCATTGATTCCCCAACATATGCAGTATTACCGTGTTTTATTGGTAAGTACAAATTTTAAAATTAGTTTAGTAGTTAATTCTGTGTTGGTAATGTTTGGAAAGGTTAATTTTACGGTTATTTCATAACTTTTATTGAAAAATTAACCCTTGCAAACAATAAATGGGCATTTTTTAAATAGGCATCGGTTAGTTCGGCCGCTTTTAAGTTCGGCCTAGGGTCCGGTCCCGAGGTGGCCGAACTTACGGGAGTCTACTGTATCTCTTTTTGTTCCAAATTTATAAAATAAAACAACACGTTATATTTAAGAAAAATATAAGTAAATTTTAAAATTTAATTAAATTTTTATTAGTGGCTTTATTTTTAAATCCTTGTGTTAAAGTGTACTTTCATATGTAAAGAATATATGGTAAAAATTTGGCTCAAATATCTCCAGTAGTTACTGAAAAAACTGTGCACAAAATATTCACAGTTACCATGGAAATAATACAACATTAGTGCTCCCCTTAAATTTGGTTGATTTGAACGAATTAACTGATTTTTCATCAGGTTCAGATGATGATTACATTCCAGATTTGTCCGAACTTGAACCAAGTGAAAGGGATGAAGTCTTACCCGGACCTAGTGACAGGCCTAGGCCTAGTGACACTGTAAGTGATTCTGACAATGATTCTGTGCCTGGACCACGTATTCCTCGTGATCTTAATCCATCTAGACCAATATGGGTCAACGTTTATCCACCTGAACCAGAACTTGATACTGCTTCTAAATTTTGAGTAAGAAATCCAGGCAAAATAAATTGTCCTCCAAAAAATAGTTCACCACTAGAGTATTTCAGTTTGTTTTTTACTTAGGCTATTTGGTCATTGATTGTGAAGGAAACAAATGCATACGCAGCCAAGATACTTAGCACTAAGAGAGATTCAGGTAATCTAAAGGAAAAGTCCCGCATAAGGCGATGGGTTGATGTGACCATACCTGAAATGAAGCGTTTCATAGCAATTACAATTAACATGGGGATGACAGTTAGAAAGAACATAGCTGATTACTGGTCAACTTTAGATTGTGATTATGTCGCATGGTATGGTAAAACAATGTCTTGCAACAGATTTCTCCTCATATCTGCAGTGTTTCACTTGAATGCCTCGAATTCTGTTCCAAAGGGACAACCTGGATATGACCCGTGGCATAAAGTCAGAACATTTCTGGACTCTATCAATCATGCATTTAAAAAATATTTCACACCTTCACAAAACATATCTATCGATGAGAGCATGATAGGTATGAAAAACAGGGTAATATTCATACAATACATGCCCAACAAACTCCACGCCAGGTTTGGGATCAAAAAGTATGAGGTTTGTGATAGCGAGACTGGATACGTTATGCATACAACACTTTATAGTGGAAAAGATTTTCTTGAAGGTCAAGATGGCCCGTTCACACAAAAGGTAGTAATGGAACTGATGACCAAGAGTAATCTTTTAGACAAATATTATCATTTATTCACTGATAATTTTTATACTAAGCTGCCACTAGCCGAAGCCCTCTTTGACCGCAGCACTTTTCTTACCGGTACTGTCAATAAAAATACAAAGGATTTTTATCTACTCATGTCCTACAGGCAAATCTGGGAGTTGCTGCAAATGTGTACTTTAGAAAAGGACCCACCCTTCTTGTAGGGTATAAACAAAAAAAACAAGAAAACCAGTTTACCTTATCACAACTGGATGCCACGCAGAAGAAAAATTGATTCCGTAGCCGGAAAGGCCTGGAGATGCAAAAGAATTTACTTATCCACAAGTACAATCTCTTTATGGGAGGTGTGGATATGAAGGATAAGTCAATATATCATGTGACCTGTACAAAACCTACCAGGCGTTTCTGGAAAAAAATCTTTTTCAATCTTCTAGACATGGCATTATTTGATTCGTAAATATTGTACTAAAAAAATACGGATAACCCAGTGAGCAGGAAAAGATATATGAAGGAGGTTGTTATGGCATTGTCAAAGGAAACTGTTGCTGAACCTCAGGATGTAAACCTACAGGCAGGTGAGACCGGCAAGCACGAGCTAGCGCACTTGCCTAGGAGAGCTACCAGAGTGTGTCCATTATGTGGGAAAAGGAGTTCATGGTTCTGTCCAGGATGCAACGGTGGATCACATATTACGTGCTTTTCTCAGCTCAAGCATTTTTTGGAGACCTTTGAGGGGTGTGAAAAGACCAAAACCACAAGAAGATTGTGGAGAATCCGAGTAAATGTCTTGTAGTGTATATATGTACATAGTGTAAATAGTGAAAAATTATACAAATGTTATGTTTTTTTAGTGTACAGTAAGTTTTTGAACAGTAAAACGTGTAATTTCAACCAACACAGGCTACTATGTACTAACAAAATGTAAGTAAAATAAATAATTGTGTGAGCATGCAAATTCTTATTTTGTCGTTGCTAGGTAACCGCTTGCATAATAAGAGCATAGTAATTCCTTTTTTATTATATCATTATAAAGTTATATATTTTTGTATTCACAATGAAATTACAGATTTTATAGAAATCTCATTTTTTTAGAAAGATATCGAATAAATTATGTTATATACAATGAAAGTAAAAAAACATTTTTTTATTTTAAAATGTATTTTAAATTGTTCTACAGATCTTTCCAAACAAAATGATATATTAAACAACATATTTACCATAATTATTGAATTTTTTATGAATTTTTATTAATGCCCCTGCAAAACCACCAAATATAGGCGACACTGTGGAAAATACTCCCTAGTTTCAATCAGTCGCCGAAGAGCGCGCGCGCGAGTTAGCGGAGTCGGAGTGGTTTCATTAGGTGGGGGGAAAGATGCCATTTTTAGTAGTCACCATGCCGTGGACTGGCGAGCATCGTGGTTTTGTAGTCGAAACGTTCTTTAAAAATAAGGATAGTGTGGTGGCGACCCAGCGTGCATTTCGTAGACGGTTTGGTTTGAATCGTCATGATAGTGTTCCTAATGCTAAAACCATAAGGAAATGGATTACAAGTGTACGGGCGACAGGATCTGCACTGCCTAGAAAACCAGGCGGACAACCAAAGAGTGTGAGGACACCAGAGAACATAATGGCGGTGAGAGCGTCTATTGAACAATCTCCATCGCGCTCTGCGCGGAAACATGCTGCTGCTCTTGGAATGTCGGCCCGAACGGTAAGGCGAATTTTACACTCAGACCTTCATTTAAACCCGTATAAGATGATGGTTGTTCAAGAATTGATGTCAGCAGATTTTGTTAAACGTACAGATGCTTGCAATGCAATACTGGCTTCTTTACAACCCGGCACTATTCTGTAGTCTAGTGATGAGGTACATTTTCACCTCTCGGGCACAGTAAATAAGCAAAACTTTCGTTACTGGGCAGCTGAAAACCCACGTACTCTTCATCAAAAACCTCTTCATTCACCAAAAGTGACTGTGTGGTGTGCTGTGTCCTCCATAGGCATAATTGGCCCCTACTTTTTTGAAGCGGAAGGTGCAACCGTTACTACAGGGTTAGCCAGTGAAACGGGAAGATTTAAATAAGTAACTAATTCTTTAATAAAATTAATTTTATTATTTAATGGTTATAAATATAAAGAAAAAAGGTAGCCATTTACTGTACAATAAGTGGAAAAATTATTTTTCGAATATAACACTTGTCATATGTCCTCCATTGGGATCTATGCACTACTGCAGCCGGGCCTGGAAGTTTCTCATGACATTTTGCAGCATATTGACTAGTATTCCTTCGATTTTGTCCCGAATTCGTTTTTTTAGAGCAGAGATAGTTCTAGGTGGATCGTTCTGAAAAACTCTTGTTTTTAAATAACCCCATAGAAAAAAGTCACAGGCTGTCAAATCTGGAGAGCGAGGGGCCAAGGGATATTCCGCGTTTCGGGAAATGACGCCACCTCGAAGCAATATTCACAGTATTCATAGCAACTCTTGCAGTGTGGCTTGTTGCCCCATCTTGTTGGAACATTGTGTGTTCATTTACTGGAAAACGGGAGAGTTGTGGTGTAAGAAAGTTCTGGAGCATTGCAACGTAACGCACAGAGTTAACAGTCACAGCACTTCCATTGCTATCCTCAAAGAAAAATGTGCCTATGATTCCTCTTGCTGACATTGCGCACCAAATCGTCACTTTTTCAGCATGAAGAGGTGTTTCATCAGGGTTTTCCTCAGACCAGTAGGCTATCTGAAGTTTTGTTTATGAACAAAACCAGAGAAGTGGAAATGCGCCTCATCGCTCATCCACAAGTTGTTTACATGGTCGACATTTTCTTCAAATCTTCTGGCCATTTCCTCACAAAATTGTAATCGTTTCTGATGGTCAGTTGGTTTAGAGATTGCACAATCTGTATTTTGTATGGATGAAAATTTAAATCTTGATGAATCCTTCTCACCGAAGTGTTACTTATTTCAAGGCGTAGAGCAAGTTGTTTGGCAGATCGGCGTGGACTTCTGAGCATTGCCTGTTGAACAGTAGCGATATTTTGAGGGTTCGAACGGTCTTTGCACCCCCACCTCGTTTTTTAAACGTTGATCCAGTTTGTTCAAGGTTGTTTATCCATGAACGAATTGCGTTATCCGAAGGAACAGGCCTGTTCCGCGGTATGTTGAAATGGCGTCAGAAAGCACGTCGCGTTTTCACCAAACTCTCACCATCCGTATAATAAGCTTTAACCGCGTAGCCGCAATGTTCACCCGTCCAACGATCCATCTCAACTAAATGGCGGGACATGCAGGTAGAAAGGAGCCAGCCACTATTATCCCCACCACTCACATTCCAACTGTCAAGGCCTTCTGCAATCTTCCCGTTTCACTGGCTAACCCTTTATGAACGCTGTACGCTATTGTGAGATGTTGGAGAACATTTTCTTCCCCATAATTGAAGAGTATGGTGAGGAAAATAATATGGAAGCCTTTTGGTTTCAACAGGATGGTGCTACGGCTCATACCGCCCGTCGCTCTCACCAACTTCTGCAAGAACGGTTTCCCTGCCGCTTGATCTCATTACGAGGGGATGTTTCATGGCCCCCTCGCTCCCCCGATCTAAGCTCATGCGATTATTTTCTTTGGGGTTACCTCAAATCTGAGGTTTACAAAGTTCGACCAATAACGCCAGATATGCTGCGTAGAGTTTTTGAAAACTTCATTGAACGGCTGAATATGTGCATCGCTCGTCAAGGTCGTCACCTGGACGATATCATTTTTAAAACTTAATAAAAAAATAAATGGCATTGTATGTAGATTTCAGAAATAAAAAGCTTTTGTAATAATCTTGTATGGTTTTTATACAGTTAACCACTCTGCCCCACCCAGTATGATAAGACAGTTGGGGGGTTAACTACTAGACGTAATCACTTGTGAGGTTTTATAAGAACAAAACATTAACTTAGAAGTAATATTTGTAAAGTATAATTTAAGCACAGTGGCTTAAGGGGATTCAGCACCCTTGAAATGGTAAAAAACATATTTTTTTACAAAATTTTTTTTTATAAAATGTTACTTTATTTAGTTATAAACAAGAAAAATATAATAAAAAAAGTCGAATACTTGTTTATTTCATGTGTAATTGGCGTTATTCTAAAGCATTACAAGCCTCACCGCGCGGATGCAAAAGGTAGGCTAGTGCAGTGTTTACTCCATTCCTCCTATGCAGTTGCATCTTGTTATAGTGTTCCATTTTTATTATATTATATACTTGGCTTTGTTTACTTTGAGGTCTATGAGTCACCTGTTTCAAAAATAGCCTATAATAACAAAGTGTAAACAAATGATGTCAGTAGTTCTTCAGTAGATGTCAATGTAATCAGATGTGTTTGAGAGGTTTTTTTATAATAGTTTTTATTAGTGAAACATTATCTACTTGTGTTACAATGGGTAGGAAAAGGCTTGTGATGAGCCAGAAAAATAGGAAGAGTATTATGGAACGGTGGAAACAGGCCCGGCGACAGGGGGGGGCAAGGGGGGCAAATGCATAGGGGCCCGGGGCCACAGGGGGCCCGGGCCGACTAAAATATGTATTTTTATTTTTTTTTTATCATTGCCCATTACCATCGGCCCAGGGCCTGTGCGGTGAAAATATTCAGGAAATAACATGCAATGTTAATTTAAACTACTTTCTCTTTGCTCCGATTTAAACCAATAAAATTGTAAACACTGAGGTGGCGCGAACCGTTGTGGTTGTGGCTGTCAGACGTCGGGCCCGGGGTCCGCATCGGCGCCCAGACGCGAAGGCAGTGACTCTTCTCCACCCCCCTCCCCTCCCGGCCCCTCCCCTCCTTGCTCACTACAAGTTGCAACCTGAGCGTCGGATGACAGTGATACCGACACGATAATAAACTAATGTTTCTTTCAATCTTGCATTTCTATGCTGGTTGCTGGTGGTAATGGTTTTATTAAGTTATCGTGATTGGTTGTTTTGTACACTTCTAGTTTTAGTTTGTTGTCGTGCTTAATTAGGTTTGTTGTTGTTGTTGTTGTTGTAAGGAGATTGAGATTGATTTAACCGTGAATTAAAGAAACATACAGGTGAGTTAGTAAATATTTTTTATCATTTAATTTTAGAAAATAAGTTCCAAATTTCCGAAAAAAAAATTAAAAAACTGAATAAATTTTACCATGGATCCCACATTTGATTGCGGGCCCTGTTACCAGGATCAGGCTCAGGGCCCGCTCCTTCTGTTCACTTGTCATGCTGTAGGGCATAATTAAAACATGAGATTTTTAATTTTAATGTAACGCAGATTTTTATTTTAACTGATGATTATAATATAAACATAATAAAATAAAAATTGTAAAATATATAAAATTAGGGACAGAGCCGGGCCCCCAGGGGCCCAGGCCTGGGACCAGGGGTCCACAGCCCAACCCATGTGGAGCCATGATTTTTACCCCTCATTATAAAATTTGAATTATACAGTAATCAGTTTCATAAAATAAATTAGGCTACAGTTAACTCCCGATTATCCAAGGGCTGGTTAACCTTTAAGACGATCAACAAGGTTCCATAACAGCAAAAAATACAAATAAACTTAATTATTACTGGGCTGCAAAATTTGAGACGTTTGTAATCGTCTTATAAACGTACCTATGTAATAAGACGTGAAATTATAAATGTTACTGACGTTACTTACTGTGTATCTAAATCTAAACTAAAACATATGAGGAGTAGGATGGTTAAAAATTAAAAAAACAAACACATAAATTCGGTTTGCTACTGCTACTGAACGTCGTTTTAAGTTTCAATTAATCAAGTTTATCCTATTAAATCAGAGAGAACGACGGCTCATCGCTCACTCTTTTGTGGTTGTTCACATATGCTTGTATGCAGTATGCACGTTAGCACGTAGAAAATATTATTCAATGACGACATAGTTTGGTATTGTTTCGTGGTTGGCTCGTTGGCTGATATATTGGTTGTTATGACAACCAACTTGAGGCGACGCATCGCATCACTAGTTGCGCAGTTTACGAGAGGGAATGGGGAGTGAGGACAGGATAAACAGAGAGAGAAAACAGGAAGTAAACCCCCAATATGTTGGCAAGACAGGTAAACAATAGAGATCGCTGGGTGAACGTCTTAAAAAACTTGACCTTGGAAATCTGAGTGAGAGCGCAGCAAGCGATACAGTATCCGAAAATAGCTCAATGACTCATCACATCCCCTCACGTGTCCTGTGATTGCACCTGTCGGTTTTTGATTAGTTTAGCCCAGTTTGAGATACATTACTACTTTAAAAAACGCAGCGTTTGATAATTTACATTCCGTATTTATTTTAGCAACTGCTCGGTTTAGGCCTAGTAATCAATACTAATTTTTAATTGTCTAATAGTGTTTTATGATCAATTTGATACATTTTTAAATTTGTATTTTGATATTTAGGTTCTAAAATTCCTATTTCAAATATTATTTTATGATCTGCCCACATCAATTTATTATTCTTGACTAATCCAAGATATTTATTTTTAGGTCCATTCACAGTATTTTATCATCATTTCGCATAAAAAAACACCGTTAATATCTCAAAATGGACACTTACAAACATAAATCTGGTGCTCAAAAACGTAAAGAAAGGCAAAAGAAAATTGAAAGTTCAAATAAAGGATCCAGGACATTATTTGACGTTGGAATCAAAGTAGACGTAGCTACAACTAGTTTCTAACAGCGGCCCTAACGACCCTGGCGCCGCCAGGGAGAAACTTTGCGAAGTTTCTCACAGTTTTCATGAACACCCTATAATACTGAAGACAGCGAAGATCTTGAAAGCTGTAGGCCTAATGCTGATGAAGGAGAAACAATGGTAGATAGCTTTACCTCAGAACCTGATCCTAAAGATGATATTGTTTTGGAAGATCACAATCGTGACATTCTAAATGCTAATGTAGATTCGGGGTTAGGAACTATAATTACCAGTTCAGATTTGGGACTTCTGAAAAACAAGGTGGTGACTGACAGTGTGATTGAGACTTTAGTGAAAATGGGTCCATCTTTGATGCCGTCAGATCTGCCAAGTGATGGAAAAAGAGCGTTTCCAAAAACGGTTCTTTTTTCAAAAAAGGCCGAACGGAGAGAGAGCGTCAGAAGAGATTGGCTTGTATGGAGTGAGACTGCTGAGTCCTTATTTTTGTTTTCCATGTAGACTTTTCAATAATAATAGTGGGGGTGAAAAACACGATTCAAATAAGTCAGTTTTGTTTAAGTAACGATGGATGGAAAAAAGGAATATGGATGGCGGAAGCTTTACAACAAGCTACCTTTGCATGAAACCAGCGCTTCCCACAAAAATTGCTACATCCAATGGAGAGAGTTAGAAAGGAGGCTAAGTGATGGATCAGACATACATTCTCAACTCGACTCAGAACTGGCTTCAAGAACCAAATATTGGAGGGATATATTTCAAAGATTGCTCTCCGTGGTCATGTTCCTTGGAGAGCGAGGATTAGCTCTCAGAGGGACCTCTGAAAAAATTGGGGGATCCCAACAATGGAAACTTTCTGGGTCTGATAGAGCTGTTAGCGGAATATGGACCCTTTACTAAGAGAACATATTGCAAAAGTAAAAAAGGCCCAAGAAGAGGGAAAACGTGTTCAAGCTCATTATCTGTCTAAAGACTCTCAAAATGAATTCATTCAAGTTTGTGGGGAAAGAGTTCGACAGAAGGTATTGGGAAGAAAGGAAGAAAATCAAAAATATTATGCTATTATTGCTGACTCTACCCCCGATGCCTCACATACTGAGCAAACAACGTTGATCTTGAGATATCTCTTAGATTGTGAATCAGAATTTAAAATTTGCGAACGATTTTTAAATTTTGTTGACTGTAACAAAAAAAACTGGAATGGATGTGGCTAAGTTGATTATTAGCGAGCTCAACAAACACTCAATTCCGTTGAAGGAATGCAGAGGCCAGGGGTACGACAATGGATCCAATATGGCTGGAATATACAAAGGTGCCCAAGCCATCATAATGGAGACCAACAATTTGGCTTTTTATAATAACTGTGGCCGCACATAGCCTCAACCTGTGTGGGGTTAATGCTGCTGAATGCTGCGAGGAAGCTACAACATTTTTTGGCATGCTGCAAAAGACGTATAACTTCTTTTCTAGAAGCCCTCAAAGATGGGAGTACTTAGAAAACAGAATAGGCTCTTCTCTGCACAGTATTTCTCAAACGAGATGGTCAGCCGAGTAGATAGTGTGCGCCCTTTCGTAAAGCATTTGCCTCTCATCATCAATGCCCTCAATGATTGTAAAGAACTGAATCTATCTGCAGAATGCAAGACAGATCTGAAAGGGCTATTGAAATATCTACAATCGTTCGAATGTATCATGATGTCGACAATATGGCTAAAGGTGCTTGTTGCAATAGACAACAAAAATAAAGTATTACAAGCCCGATCAACAACTCTAGACGTTGAAGACAAAAAATCTGAATGATTTAATAGAGGAACTAAAAGTACTGAGAGACAGATGGAGCAATCTCTACACTGAGGCCAAGCTAGTGGCAGGCAACATGGCTGAGAGTGTAGATTGCGAAACTGATTTTAAGGAAAAAAGATTAAAGAAAAGAAAGATTTTTCATGACGAAACAAGGGACGGCACGGAAACATCAATTAAAAAACGAAGAGGAACGTTTTAGGATTGATGTCTTCTTCAAGATCTTAGACTCAAGTCTTAGGGGGACTGTCTCAAGAGATTCGAGTTTGCTGGAAAAATCAGCAACCTTTTCCAATGTCTTTGGAAATATATTGAGGAAGACGACAGTTTTATTGAGCAGCAATGTTTGAGTCTGTGTCCAAACATACAAAGAGGATATTGAGATGGAAATTTTTAAATGAATTTAAAACATTTGAAATCGATTCATCGCACTAACTTGGGGGAACAAACTCTTCAACCATTAAGTCTAAAAAACGCTCTAAGGAAGAACAAACTAGATAGTTTATTTCCAAATATCACTACAGCGATCCGGTTGTTCTGTTGCATACCTGTATCTGTCAGCCAAGGGGAGAGGAGCTTCAGTTTGATGAAAAGAATTAAAGTGCAAATCGTTCTACGATGACGCAAGACCGCATGAATGACCTGAGTATTCTAGCCATGGAGTCAGATTTGGCACGTAGTTTGAAATATGACGACATTATAGAAGACTTTGCTGGGAAGAAGGCCCGACGAGTTGTGTTTTAGTCATGTTTAATGTTAGTGAGTAACATAGCCCAATGTTTCTTTATTAATTTTCAATTTATGTTTTGTACAATGTTCATTAGGTTTTGTTCATTTAATTTTTTTAGTTTTGTTCGTTAAGTGATTGTTCAAATGATATTTAGTTTTTGTTTCATTAGGTTTTCCAGGAACCTATCATTAAGTTTTGTTTTTCTACTAAAAAGGAGAGCGACACGAGTTGAACTTTAATTTTAATGATTTTATTCTTTGTTAATTATGTTTTGTCCATTTAGTTCATTAAGTGTATATTTTTTAAGGATGGTGTTTTTTGATTTTAATTAAGTTCAGTGAGTTTTGTTTTGTATTGATTTAATAGTAAAAAAATAATCACTACATAATTATAAACCTCAATTCTTTTCCATTTGTTTAGCAACATTTATTTATATAACTTAAATTGAAGTAAATACAGGAAAAATCACGGATTTGGCATAATTTTTGAAGAAGTGAATCATTTAACAAATAAGTAAAATCAAGTAATGGAGTAGTAAGTTTTGGAATAAAATAATGCTTGCTATGTTAATATAACCAATATGGGAATTTTGTTCTAACGTTGGGGGGGGGGGTGAATTTTAATGTAATTAGGTTGGTTGCCTGTTGAATCTTTGGGGGGGGGGGGCCCCCGGTCTTCATGATTGCATAGGGGCCCGAGAATCCTGTCGCCGGGCCTGGGTGGAAATCTACAAATGAACAGGAACCTAACCTAAACCCAGCTTTAGGCCAAACAACCACAGAAACTGTTTCGGAAACATTACCATCAAATCAAGGTTAAAACTAGTTTTGATGAGGAACAAGCAGGAAAAAAAACTGGATTGGCTCTATATCATAGCTATAATGATAATATTGATGTTGATGAAAATGCAACTACATACTTATTAGTTGATAAAGATCAGCTAACAGCATTTATATGCACATTTCCCTGTCCTGATTGTTTATCTGTTGGTAGTGTAGTTTTGGAGACACTAAATGTAAATGGGTTTGCCATTACTTTTAAAATATATTGCAGTGAATGTGCCTATAGCTCTCGGTTTGATACTTCGGCTAGAATACAGCAAAAAGCCAAAACACCATCGTTTGATGTAAACAGACGCATGGTTCAAGCTTTCTCTTCTATGGGCAAAGGACTAAGGGGCATTCAAACTTTTTCGATGTACATGAACATGAAATCCATTCAGAATAAATCTTATAATGCCCACAAGAAAGCCTTACTTCTATCAGCAACTCAAAATGTTGAAAAACATCTTGAACTTGCGCGCTGCGAGGTTCGTAAAGCTAATACTTTATTGGGAGGTATTGATACTGATCAACCTTTGGAATTGACAGTGAGTTAGGATGGCAGTTGGCACAAGAGAGGTTTTACCAGTAAATATGGGGTTGGCTGTTGCATTGAAATGAACACAGGTCTTGTCATTGATTTTGAAGTTTTGTCAAAATACTGTCGAAGCTGTGACATAATGTCAAACAAACTAAAAGAAAAGCCTGCAGAACTAGAAACTTGGATGGCTTCTCACAAGCCGAATTGTGAAAAAAACTACGATGGATCATCTCCTATGATGGAGGTCGTTGCAGCTGAGAGGATTTGGTCCCGTTCATTGGCTCATGGGTTTCGGTATAAAACTCTAATATCTGATGGTGATTCAAAGACACTTGTCCACTTGAATTCACTGAAACCTTATGGTGACCTGGAAGTTGAAAAGATTGAATGTGTCAATCATGTTTCCAAAAGACTAGGTACGGCTCTGAGGAATGTTGTCCAAGACAATAAAAAGACCGGATGCACATTAGGCGGTAAATCTCTTGGTAGCCTAAAAGACACAACAATTACAAAGCTCACCGCATACTACCGTAATGCCATTCAAAACAACATTGGCAGTGTTGAAAATATGAAAAAAGCAGTATTTGCTACTTTACATCACTGCATGTCCACCGACGATAAACCACAGCACATGAATTGTCCAGTTGGAGATGAATCATGGTGTTTCTACCAGAGAGCCCTTGCGAAAGGAGAAAACCCGCCATCCCATAAAAATAAAATAAAGACTCCACTAAGGCAAGATGTGATGGCAAAGATTATGCCAATTTATCAAAGACTAGGTTTTACAACATTACTATCTAGATGTGTTGATGGGAAAACTCAAAACGCAAATGAAGCTCTTCACGGTGTTTTATGGTCTAAATGCCCAAAAACTATATTTGTTTTTAAAAGTACCCTACTTATGAGACTCAGTGAAGGCATCTGTACTTACAACACAGGGTATCTGAAAACAGTAACTGATATCCAACAAACATCTGGCTTTGGAACCAGTCCTGGTACGAACACTGCGAAAATCGCCAAATCTTTTGACGCCTCGAGGCTTAGCATAGCAACAAAAAGGAAATATGCTAAATACCAAGACTACAAAAGGAAGAAAAATCAGTAATGAGGGAAGAAGAAAGAAGATTGGAAGGAGAAGGGACATCATATGGTGCAGGACAGTTTTAAGAGTAAGTCATATTTTTTAAATAGGCCTAGGCTAAATAAATTTGTAGCTTACCAGTAAATTAGCCTATGAGAAATTTTATAACCCATGAATATTCATTATATTGATGTATAAATGGTCTTTACTATCTATAAATCAATATATAATTGCATAAAAATATTTAACTGTACCAAAATACACAGTATTTAGATATCAATATATTGTCTAACTTTAATTGCGATTATCCGAAAGTTTATATTTTCTTTGTTTTCAGGAGGAAAATTGGATATTACTTAAAAACCGTTAAAGATAGATCCATGATTTTTTTGGTGAAACAATATAGTACTACAAGCTACCTTTTTATGTATTTTGATCAATATTGGACCATTGGCGTTTTGTAAAAAAAATGTTTTTTAAAATGTTGTAACAGTTTTTTTTATGAGTTGAAAAAATAATTTAAAAAAAACAGTGTTTCTGTAGATACAATAATGAAAATATATAAATTTTTTGAGCATAAAAATACCTTTCATTTAACACCAAAATCATCTATTTTGACCAAGTAGTTTATTCAGAATAACATTTTTATTAAATTAACATTTTTCTGAAAAAACGTTATTTTTTTGGTAAAGTTAAATAAAATTTTTTTTTTTAACTTTTTTATGTATGTTAGGGCTCTATGACCAAACAACAATAAAAAAATTCCATGCAAAATTAAATATAAAAAAAATGTTGCAAGGGTGCTGAATCCCCTTAAAAAATGTTGACCTTCAGTAATGATCAAATTGTATAAAATAAATAAATAAAATGATTTTGTGTTCTGGAAATGTGGTGGAAACATTGCTTAACCCAATCGGAATGTAGCAACATAATGAATACAATCAAAAGCAGAAGGGCGTAACTCACGGTAAGCTTTAATTAATATTTTTTAATAAAATAGACTTTTAAGTTACAAAAATATTGTATATGATGGTTTTTTGTAATTATTTGGAGTATCTTTAAGTCATAAAAAAAGATAAAGGACTATAACTTAAATCTTAACAATAACTTGTTGAAAACGGTATTTCTTCTCTCTTGAAAAGTTACGCTGTTGTGGCATACAGCCTTATGCCAAAACACCATCGATATTTACAAAAGTCGAGTAGCTAATGCTGTTTTAAGCCAATCGAGGATGGAAAAACACCGACCTTCTGATCATCAGCGAGTAGTATCAAAACAAGAATGATCCAAGTAGTTTCAGAATGACCTCGGAACGGCAATCATTTAGCCTCCAGATACAGGAGGTGAGCTGCCTGTCGAAAGGTATGTGGCGTCTGCCACTTATTTTGTTCGCCGGTGGACGGGCCGGCAGCCACGTAGTTAAGCTGTTCTTGTCGTATGCGAATGCTTCTTTTAGACTTACCTGTCTTTACTTGATTTTTGCTCGAATTGCTAGTTTTTCTTTATGTGTTTTGCTAGCTCGCGCTCTACTCCAGACTTCCATGCGGTGAAGAAGTACGGCTAACAGTGGACGGGGTCGTTATTTCACCAAAGATGGGTGGCCACTCCCTCGACGATCCGGCACGGTGATCCTTTTAACCCATTCAAGACATTGGACGGGCAGTTTCAGTCCTACAATTCGCGTGGCCCAACGACTAAAGACGGGCAACGCCCATCCGCTAGACACAACGTTACGTAGTTGAATATATTGCAGATAGATCGCAGTGGGATTTCATAGTTACTGCGTATTTTGTTCTCAATATTCTAGTCTATGTTTATTTTCTTCTTTGTTTTTGAAAAACATCTTATATTGCCTCAAATCTTCTGAGAAAAACAACAGTGTTATTTGTAAACAGGCTAGTCAAGATGGCGGGTCATGACCGGGACAATGTGTTCGTAAATTCGGACAATTTTGCGGCGTAGGTTGCTAATGTTTTAGACGAAAATAGTGATGAGGAAATTGATAGTGAACAAGCATTATATGTCTGATGGTGTGAACGATGACGGCACTGATAGTGAAAGTGACGATAGCCTACCGCTAGGCCTAGTGACTAAGTGGAGTGTTGGATACAGTAAAACACTGTGAATACAGTAAATTTTACTGGAAATCATTAAATAAATCCTGTAATTTCGAGACAGTTAGGCGAAAACTGCACTGAATTAGATGTTTCAATCACTTTTGTGATGAAACCTGTTGGGTTCAGGTATGTACTGTAACAAATATGCTAGTGATAGCCTAGGCTCCTATTTTTTTTTTGCGTCAGCCTTTAATACACTGCAAGAATAGAAGCACCCCATCACGACAAAACACAACTACAAAGTAAATAAACGCACGAACGTCTGTGGTTCGTTAGATTATAGTCATGGACTACGAAACAACATAACATAAGACTCCTTATACATGTTGGACTCCCTTGGTTTAAAAAGTTCGAATCGTCCGACCGGTCGTCACGTGTGCGGGGAAGTCGTCCAGGTAAATAGTTATTCGGAGAACTTACGGGGTTTCCAGCCGTCATCCAACCAATCCTAATCTGACGACGAAACTGACGTGCGTGTTTGATTAAGTCGGCTGGCCGTCTGCCGTCAGCAGACTGACGAAAACATAAGCTGCATTTACACTGTCAAAAAGTTGCGAGAGAATTTGCACAACTACTGTCACATAATGTGAACAATATAAACAATTTCACTCACGACAACTGGCGCAAGTACTTGTACAACTTGCTATAGAGGAGAAGGTCCTAATTTCGACTAGGGTCTAAATTCCGCCTAGCAGGGTTTCGCATACTGGGGAGTGCTGCAGTCTTACGGAAAAAATGTGAAACATCCCCCCAATACCTTATCATTGTTCGGTAGAAACATCAGTTCCGCCTGCCCACGAGTAGGAGTGCACCAGTGAAAAGTTCGATTTGGTCATTTTGTAAACTTTTTCAGGTATGTTTTCTAATTTGTTTTACTCATAGTATTTTAATGCCAGCTGTAAAGTTGTTAAATTACCGTATTAAGTAGGTTTTAGGCTCTTTAATTTTGTTTTAGTTTAACCATTTCCCTCTCCTTTAAGCTCGTACATAACCTCAAAGGTTGAGCAATGCGGTGGTCTAAATTCCGACTACTACTGTATTGGTCTAAATTTCGACTAGTCGAAATTTGGACCAACAAGGCTAGAAACTAAACCTGCGCCGTTTTTGTTTCTGAATGCCTAGAAGAACGCCTAAATATGTTCCAAAAAATAAAAGACGTCAATAGAAAGAAGAGGACATGAAAAAAGCCATTTATGCAGTTAGGGAAAAAAGATGGGCACCCTGAAAGCTAGTAAAACGTACAACGTTCCTCGTGGTACATTGCGAGATCTCAGCAAAAAGGTTGACAAGTCCCCTTCTAAACTGGTAGTTGCTAAAATAGGGAGGAAGCCAGTACTAGGAGATTATCTCGAAAAACAACTTGTAAATTATTTACTTCATATGGAAGCAAAGTTTTATGGGTTTACCTTAGGGGATCTTCGGCGTATGGCATTCCAGCTTGCGGTGAAAAATGGAGTAAATCATCCTTTCAAGCAAGGAGCAGCAGGCCGTTCTTGGGTTGATCTATTCTTGCTGCGTCACAAAGATACCCTGTCTTTAAGAAAACCCTGTGGAACTTCTTTTTCACGTGCCTTAGGGTTTAATAAAGAAAACGTCACTCTTTTTTTCCAACTATTAGAAGAAGCCTATGTTAAACACAAATATCCAGCTAACCGCATTTATAATGTCGATGAGACTGGTCTGACTGTAGTGCAGAGTAAAATTCCTTATGTAGTACGAAAGAGGAGCAAACGCCAAATTGCCAGTCTTACGTCAGCAGAGAGAGGGGCGACGGTGACAGTCATAGCATGTATGAGTGCCTCTGGACATTTTGTCCGTCCTTTAGTTATATTCCCACGTAAGAATATGAATGATCTGCTAATGAGAGGAGGTCCCCCGGGGACCGTTGGAGTTGCTCACCCATCAGGTTGGGTTCAAACCAACATTTTCACTAACTGGTTTCAACATTTTGTAGATAAAGTAAAACCTACTGAAGAATCTCCAGTTCTTTTAATCTTAGATGGGCATTACAGCCATGTTAGGAATGTTGATTTGATAGAATCAGTCAGAAACAACCATGTGACAATTGTGTCTTTGCCACCACATTGTTCACACAAGTTACAGCCGCTGGACAAAACCTTTATGGGTCCTCTAAAATCTCACTATAGTGAAGAAATAAGACAGCGGTTACTTCACTCAGACAAACCATTGTCTACTTATGACATGATGGAACTGTTTGGAAAGGCATATTTAAAAGTGCAAACTGGGGAGATAGCAAAGAATGGTTTCGAAAAGACAGGCATTTTCCCAATGAACAAGAATATTTTCACAGATGCTGACTACTTAGCTTCAGTTCAAGAATCTGCTAAAACCTGCAGTCATCACACAATAAATCCAAATGAGAAAGTTCAAGCAAAATCTTCATCTATTGAACCAACTCCTTCATTAGGCCATCCACACGAATTGTTGATTGCTGATCCTTACAATGACCTTCAACCTAGGACTTCAAAAAGCAGTGTTAGTCCTTATGATATATTACCCCTGTGCCATCAAAAAAACGAAAAGCAAGCAACAGAGGACGTAAGGCTGTAGGGGCTTGCATCATAACTGGCAAACCGTACAAAGAAGCCCTGACACAATCATTAACCGTTAATCCGGAAAAAAATTCAGCTAAAAAGAGATTAGACTTAGATTTTCAGAAGAATAAAACCAAAAAGGGTAAGGATTTACTTACAACAAAATTCAAAGGAAAGTCACAAGATAAATCTGTTAAGGTCGGTTCTTCTGAAGATTCTGATGGTGTCTCTATTGTCGACGAAAACATGAGTGATTTTGATTTCCCCGTTGGAGTCAAAAAACCAAAAAATGATGATGCAACATGTATGTTTTGTCAAGGTCAATTTTCCGATGACCACAGAAGAGAGCTCTGGGTTATGTGCGTCATGTGTCACGTTTGGGCACATAACGAATGTGCTGGAGCAGACAAAGACATTTATGTCTGTGATTTTTGTAAATAAAATGTCAATCGTGAAAGGTTCATTACATTAATAATATGATACCATTAACAATATCGGTATGCAAAGTCTTATTTTGAAGCAATGTTCAAAGTTTTCGTGTTATGTGAAATAATAAATAAAAATATTATGAATTTCATTGTTAATTTCATTTCCTTGCATTTTGTAGCAGGTAGTCGAAATTTAGACCACAGTTCCAATACTAAGAGTTCTATCGCATGTAACAAAAAAACATATTTTTAATAAGTGTTATATTTTTATATCTTGTAAGTGATCGGATTTCATTTATAACCATATCAGCTATAACTTCTCAGTCATTAAACTACTTTTAAATTGGTATTGAATATGTAATAAGTGAAAAAGAAAGTGGTAGTCGAAATTTGGACCTTCTCCTCTAGTGTATCGCTGGTTGTTCCGGGAGTCAATTCAAAGTCTTTTGCCCACGGCAGTGATGTCTTGGCAATGTTTATATTTGAAATTGTAATAGTCGAGACTGATCTCCGGTTCTTGCTAACAACCGCCCTATAGTGGTTGCGGCGGCGATTGCGAGAGATTTTTACAGTCGGACACGAACGTGCAATATTGGCCAGTGTAAACGCGGTTCAGTCGAGGTTTGGATGTGACCGTGATATCAAAACATAACATCACTTTCTTTGTTTTGACATATCGTTAGCCTAATTAGCAAAGGTCGTAACTCCACTTATTGTAAATTTTGAGATTTTTGGCCATTGCCATGGTGATATTGTTTCTCAATGGTCAAGAAAAGGCTGTAACTCCAAAAAAATCCACAAGTAATAAAATCCTTAATTATCAAAGGTTGTATCTAGAAGTCTCTAGTTCAATACTAAGCAACAGCTGTAACTCCTGTAGTTCATGGGAAAATGCCATAGTGATACCAAGAGCAGTGAACAGTGCCTGATGTACAGGATGTAGTGTAGTTGTTAATAGTGGTTATTTACATTTTATACTGAAATAGTGATACTAAGTAATCATAGTAACTCCGTATAAAGTTAGTATTAAAATTAGCGTTTGTTAACGTGAGAATATAACCCAATTAATTATATCCTTGGAGTTACAGATTTTCCTTCTTAAGGGTAAGTTAAAAGCAAAAGTTGTAACTCCATAAACAGCTGCATTTCCATAATAGGCGCACAGTATAAAGAATAAAGAGTATCTATTATTAACGCTTCTGAAAACCAATACATCGTTCTGTGGCAGTTAGATCAGATTATTTTATATTCCAAATCGAAGTATGTGTAAATAACGTAACATAACCTAATTTTACCGCCATAGCGCAATGTTTTAGGTTGTTCAGCTATCGATATTTTAATTTTATTGTCTATTGTATTGCCTCCTATGGAAGTGCAGCCTCACAAATTTAGATATTGAGAATATTGTTTAAAATTATACCAATTAAGTTATTCAAATTTTTAAGATATTAATGAAAAATTAACTACAGTATTCCCACTGATACCATGGCAACAGTTCTGGTAGGAATCACAAATTTAATACGACGTAGGCCTACATTATTTCACTATTAACCTAGTGGCAAAGGCTTATAACATTGTGAATTTAAATGTATTAAAGGGGCCTTTATAATATGGTTATTTTATTTTTGTTATTTTTGAGTATGGCTACCAGAAAAGACAAAATAATGAACAAACTCAAAGAAATAAATGATAAAACATTAATCAACAACCCATGTGAAAGTTTCAATACAGCAATTCAAGCCAACAACATGCTGGTTATTGATAAAAGTGGGTCACTTTTTTACTTTAACCTCGAAAGCAATGATGTGACAAACGCCTAGCTTAAGTTTTGATCTAAACAATGTTACAGAAGACGTGAACTTGAGTTTAGATTTAAACTCATTTAGTACACGCCTATTTAGCTACAGTGACCAGTACACTCAAAACCAAACTAACATTTTGCCTAAAGATTTTTCTGCCTGTACTGATAATAATCTAAGTGGACATGATGTAAATAATCAAAATGATAATTTTGTTAGTATTCCTACAAGTGACGTAGTTGTTGAAGTGACCACGGAAAATAATTTATTTGATTTGCCTGGTGATACCAATATATTAGAAGATAATGACAATTCACTTAATCCATAGAAGATGGACCTTAACGACCCTGACTATGAGCCTTCTTCTTCGGTTGATTCTGATAGTGAAGATCCGAGACCAAGATCAAATTTTGATGTTAAAGAGGAAATAACGTCTTTACCCTTAGCTAACGTGACAAACCCAAAAAGAAAAAGGCGCAAGCGGCAACATGTGAATGAAGAAGACTGGGCTGTGAATCGTAACAAGTCTGCTAGAGAAAAAGGAAAAACATACCTAGGAAAGATTCGTGAAGACGGAAAATGGAAATATGATTTACCAAAAAACGAACGAATAATGAAAGAACGCTGTGAGAGTAAAGTAAAAGATAAATTTAAGATACAGTGTAAGATGATCTGAAATGAAAACAGGGAAACCATTCTTAAAAAGTTTTGGAAAATGACTTGGGAAGAGAAGAAAACTTATTTGGATATGTTGGTTATTGTTTGGCCTACATCAAGAGCAAGAGACCGAAAAAACGAAGATACAAGTAGAAGAGAAAGTTCTTATATCTACTTTCTAGAAAAAAATCAAGAGAGAGTACGCGTGTGCAAAAGCATGTTCTTAGGTACACTTGGATTAGGAGAAAAAGCAATGCGCAACTGGAAAAATCTAGCATTTGTGGTGAAAGGATTTCTGATGAACTGACATGCCAAGAGGACCAAAATGTAGCTCCTATCCCAAACAGTCAGAGGAAAAAGTATCCGAAAATTTCTGAATCAAGAAGGAGTGTCTTTTCTGAATCAAATACAGCTTTAGACTCTTTTTTTGAAAGTTTGGCAAAAATAGAGTCTCATTACTGTAGGAAGAGCACTGCGAGACAATATTTAGAGTCAGTTTGGACTTAAAAACAGCAATTATACCGAGAATACTGTCGTTGGTGTACAGAACACAATAATGTAAAACCTCTGTCTATTGCAACATTTTTAAAGGCATTCGAGGACAAAAACTTGAGCTTGTTCCAACCGAAAAAGGACGAGTGCGATATATGTGTTGGATTTCGGACAGGAAATGTAACAGAGAAAATTTACACAGGGCATAGACAGAAAAAGAATGCGGCAAGAGCTGAAAAAGAAAAGGACAAGGAAAGTAAGGAGCATTTAGTTTTTACTATGGATTTGCAGTGTGTGTTACTATGCCCAGAGTCCAACGTGTCAAGCCTTTATTACAAAACAAAATTAGCAATGCACAATCTAACATTTTTCAACTTGAAAACAAAGGATGTACAATGTTATGTGTGGAATGAGTCTAAGGGAGGACTAACAGCCAATGAATTCACAACAATAATTTGTGATTTTATTATGAAGCAGTGCTCTTTGCCCAATGATGTTGAAAGTATTATCCCGTATAGCGGCGGTTGCACGTATCAAAACCGTAACGCAATTGTATCAAATGGGCTTTTCAACTTAGCTAGGCTGAAGAACATTAAAATTGAGCAAAAGTACCTAGAAAAAGGTCATACTCAAATGGAGGCTGATGCCGTCCATTCTCAAATTGAAAGAAACATTAAAAACAAAGTGTTCAATGTTCCTGCTGACTATGTTGCAGCTTTCCTGTCAGCACGGTCAAAACCTAACTCTTATTCGGTTGCTTACTTAGAGCACACTTTTTTCAGAAACTATGGAAGCCTTAACAATTTCAAGTCTACAAGACCAGGTAGGAAAGCTGGTGATCCTTGTGTAACTGATATCAGAGCAATCCAATACAACAAAAAAGGACTGAAGTACAAACTGAATTTTTCAGAGGAATACAAGGACCTTCCCATCCGATACTCATCAACAGTGCCGCCCGTGGAAATTTTTGACATACCAAAGCTGTATAAAGAAAGACTAAAAATTAAAAAGCGAAAGTTTAATGACATCCAAGAATTAAAAAAAAAACAATTCCTAGTGATTATTTTTTATTTTATGATAATTTGCCTTGGGAGTAAAGGACACTAATTGAATGCCTATTTTTATGAAGTAGTCAATTTTTTTATTGTGCAATAGCCTAAGCTGTTTTTTCACTGTGATTAAATAAATATATTATTACATTTGTATATGGAAATTTTTTTAACCTTGATAACTTAAAAAATAATTTAATATGTCAGTAACTAATTAACATTTTATTAATTTGAAAACATCGTAACTCCTATTAATTGTATAGTTTTAAAACGAAAAGGCTGTAACTCCCAACAATTATGTTAAAAACCTTTAATTTCTAAGAAAGAAAGTAAAAAGTAACAAGTGTGTACCTAAATTTTAATTCTAAAATAAAAACATAAAACACGCAGGTTATCAATGCCCGTAGGGTTAACGGACACCTACATTTTAAAATATGGTGTCACGTTATCAGTGCAAGGAATAAATAGCGGATCTCTGTATCAAATAACATTACAGTAGAACCTCGTTAATTCGACACTCGATAGTTCGACAGTCCGTATCATTCGACACCAGCCGTGACCAACATAACGTGACAGCAGGGACAAGTGGTGTCCTTGACGGGCCCGCCATTGTTGCCGTGAAAGCGCGCCACTGCCCTTTGTATAGCGCATCCTCCTCCCCCTCCCCCTCTGACTCACCCGCTATTCTTAGTCGTCAACTCAGTTCGCTCGTGACGCTGCGGGAGTTAAGACGCGTTTTTGTTCCTTTCGTGATACGTTACTGTTTTACGATCGTTAGACATACGTAGTTGGTGTTACTGAACTGCTTTGTAATTTGTTTGTTTTTTAAAATGTCAGATAAAAAACGTAAAAGGTGCTTTGTTACGATGGAAATGAAATTAGATGCTCTAAAAAGGATTGACAAAGGTGAAAGTGTACAGAAAGTGGCGAGTGATTTGAACGTTGGTCGGTCAACAGTGATTGGATGGAGGAAGTCTAGAAATGAAATTGAGTCTTGGTGTGTGAAAAGAGTGTGTTCAGAATCGTTAGGGTACGCGCATAGTGAGGAGGTGAAGGTGGAGGTGTAGGTGTAGGTGCAGGTCGCCGTTAACGGCGAGGTAAAACAATTTCATTAGGTTAAATGCGTGCGCGCATGGTGAGCAGGTCGCGGTAGAGGTGTAGCTCGCCACTTACAAGGGAGGCCTAGCAGGATGTTTTTCGAAAACAAACTAGTTTGATTTACCTCGCTGCCTAGCTCGCGGCTTTGCTCGCTGCTTTAACGTGATTGGTCCACTCAAGGCCACGCACACCCCCCCAACCCCCTCTCCCGGTACACCCGCCACTCCCTTCAGTCTGCTTTCACCCAAGTCAACGTTTAGTTCCGCTTGTTGGTTTTCTGTTAGTTTTTGATAACCTGTTATCCGAAATGAAGGAAGATATTATTATTGCTGTCCAAAATCGTCCAGCCTTGTGGGACAAGAGACACAAGCAACATCACAATCGTCACGTTCTGGACAAGGAATGGAAGGAAATTGCGAAAGAACTAAAAGTTACAGGTAACTAAAAACTTTAAATTTAAACTTAAACCAGCTTTGCTGTTTTATGTGGGATATTCAGTTTTAAAGTGTAATGTAAAAGTATCCATAGCAGACTTTCTAATTAATTAATATATTTTTTATCTAACATTAGTAAGTAAAAGGTTTGAAATAAGGTAAAAATTAGAAACTTGCGAATGAAATCTTTAATGAACTATAAACAAGGACACACAGTTGCAACTAAGTATTATCTTGATTACGGATTGTTTACAAAATATTCCTTGAAACTATTTCTAACTTCTTTGGCTCGATTAGATGTAGCATTTCCAGATCTACCCAATGGTTTGTAAGTTCAGTTCAGTAGGGAAAGGCAGGAGTTCTGACTCATGTACACCGCAGTATCCGTCTTTGTTTATGATTATATTGTGTAAAACGCATGCAGCCTTTATTGGGTGGAGTGAATAAAACCTAGAATCTACTGGTTAGCACCTAGCCCCTAGTCCTAGCTCTTCCTCAAATCGGAGTGAATAAACAAATGCTAGGTCTAGGTAGAAACATCTACCCTAGTTTAAGAAGTAACCGGAAAAACTTGAGCAACTGCTAGGCATAGCACTTGCTAAGCCTAGCAACAACTAGGTTTTTCATGTTGTGACTTGTTCCCCCCTCCTCTCTCCTCCGCCGCAGCGCCGCGCCGCGCCGCTCCGTTTTCGATGCAGTCTTGTCTCTTGTCACTACTCACTAGTCAGTTCGCTTGTAGTTCGCTTTGTGTTCAGGATAATTATTTCGACTGTTCGACTGTTTGATTGGAAATTAGTTACCATCACAGCAGTCATGTCATCCAGCGACGAAGATGTTGGTGACGATAAATATTTAGACAGGGCTTTGTTTGTCAAACTGGTGACTCAACACCCAGTAATAATTGAAAAATGCAAAACTCCATCTGCTGTTAAGGCCAAAAAAGATGCCTGGAAAATTGTCAGTGAGGATTACTCATCAGCTACAGGAAAGTTGTAACAGTTGTTCAACTAAATAAGCTGTTGAGTAATATGAAGTCGAATATCAAAATAAAAACAGACAAAAAACAAACTGGGAACAAGCCAATAAAGATGAAATCATGGGAAACCGAATTTCATGATTTTTTAAGTCAAGGAAACAACCCTGTATTTTCTAAAGTACCAGGAGTATTTCTATTGGAACATCAAGCAATCCTACAACATCAGCGACGAAAACCCTAGCTGAAGTTGAGCAGTCCGACGACGAGAACCTTAGCAATGAAGGAACTGTTTGTGGCGGAAAAAAAACTGTGACTAAAGTGAGAAAAAGTGCCAAAACCGTTATGGCCTATGAAAGTGATGAAACAAAGGACCTCTCTATACCTCAACTTCAACGGATTGTTTTGCTGCAGCAAATGCAGTTGAACAAATTGAAACTGAAAAGAGAAAAAAAATAAACTTGAAAATGAGAAGAAAAGTTCTTCTCAAGATGTTGCTTCTCAAACTGATAATGAAGATTTTCATGTTTACCTAAACTTATAAATTAATATTCCTAGCTAAGTAGTAAATTGTTTATCGAAATAATAAATAAATATACCACTCAACCTTTATCCCTAATCCCTAAAAAAAACAAAAAAAAAAACCAAAAAAAATTAAACAGTTACCAGCTAACTGGCCCAAACTTTTTCCCATTTGTGTATTTTGTAAAACGGTCACACAAGACATGGGTAATTCGAGTAAATACTCACTTTTATTGATTTACAAACAACATCATTTCTCTTCGCTTGTCAGCACCTCGACCAGTAGTTCCTGGATTCTCATGTTGTACGTCTATTTCTTCAATTTCATCGTCACCTTGATCTCAAAATTGTCATCATAAACATCACCAAGATAATTTGGCAATATTATGTAGGACTGCACAACAGACGACTACTTTAGGCACTTTTTCCGAAGCCACACGAACACAGTTTACCCAGTATCGGAAATCTTCTTTTTATCTGTCCAAAACACCTTTCGATCACAACTCTTTCCCTAGAATGACACAAATTAAACCGCCTTTCTGCTTCATTTGTTGGTGGTTTGAAAGGGGTTATTAACCATGGTGATATTCCGTACCCGGAATCGCCAAGAAGACATACTCTACCATCAAAACGTGACATGATCTCCCTAACTGGACTTCTGCGCCAAATTCGTGCGTCATTCACACTCCCTGGCCACTCTGCACTTATGCTAGTAAATCTTTCAAGAGCGTCACATGTACCCTGTACATTTATTGTAATACACCCTTTTCTATTTACATATTCGTCCCCATGCAGATTAGGCTTTTTAATTTGTACGTGAGTGCAATCTAGCGCCCCGATCACAGTTGGTAAACGGAAATTTCTCTGCCATTGAATTTTTGGGCTTCATTAATTTCTTCGACTGTTGCTGGAAAAATGTATCCAAAAATTAGCTCTATCAATAATCTTATCCATAACATAGCTTACAGTTTTTGCATGCTGTAGTTCTGTGAACGCCAACGTCCTCGGCTATGCCAGACTGAAAACCAGGATCGGCTACGAAACGTAAGAAAACCTCCATTTGTTTCCTTGGAGAAAGTCCACCGCCACGAGTGTCAGTTTCATTCAAAAACTCCGCGGCTAAAAAATCAATACTTTCGGACTCAAGACCTTAACAGTTCCTTACACTTATTTATCTCTCGTCGAGCACCATAATGTTTATGCTGTCGAACTTGCATAAACTCCGCCATGGCTGATGTCCAACAAACAACTAAGTAAAAAGCTAGCATGCCTCGGTGCTGACTTAACAAAAGCCTAGCAGTTGCTAGCTTTTAAAATTGAGAAGTTGTGTTTTATTCACTCGGTATTGTAAGCAAGTGCTAGGTTTCCGGAAAAATCCTAGCAACTCCTACCCCCTAGCAACTGCTAGCTTTTTATTCACACCAAACCAAGCAGTAGCTTAAAAATCTCTTAGACTTAGCAAATGCTAGGTTTTATTCACTTCACCCATTATATCGTCTGCAGTCTCAGGCAAGGTTTCAATGTAACCACTTAATATCCGCCACTTAGCAAACAGAATGCAAAGGCACACTCAATGGTTTTTCTAGCACTTGATAGCCGTTTATTATACACTTCTTTTCTGCATCCCCAAGAGCTTTTTTCGAATAAGGTTTCATGAGATTCTCGCGCAAGGGATACGCTTCATCTGCAATAAAAACGTGTGGAACTTTTATATTGCTGTCAGGCAAACACTTTTCTTCGGGAATACACAATTTGTTTTGTTCCAACAACCTTCCAAAATCTGACGCCCTCAAGGTTCCCCCATCGCTTTGTTTGCCGAAACCGCCAACATCAATAAATATAAACTTGTAATGGTCATCCGCAACACCCTGTAGAACAATTGAAAAAGTCTTCTTATAATTGAAGTACATAGACCCTGAATGCGCTGGGCATTTTATTCGACAGTGTTTACCGTCCAACGCTCCGATACAGTGTGGGAATTTCCAAATCTCATAGAATCTTTTTGCAACTTGCTCATAATCTTCAATAGTTGGAACTGGCATATGCTCTGGTTGGAACGTCTCCCATAACAGTTTGCACACATTCTTAACGATTTTGCCCACTGTATTGTCTCCCATTCGAAATGAAAATCCAAGAGTTTTAAAACTGCTTCCAGTTGCCAAGTACCTGCAACCAAAGAACACAATATAACCAAAAACATAATATTAAAAATATTAGTCGTTTACGTTTTCGTGTTTTGTTCCAGATAAAGTTGTGAAGCAAATTTGGAAGAACTTGAGGCAAGAATTCAGAAAACAATTTTCCAAAACAATTAAGTCTGGAGCTGCAGCACCAGAAAACACCCACATGGAAATATTACGACAGCATGGCGTTTCTCAAAGACCAGTTTTTGCCCCCGCAAATCAACAGGAAACCTTGCAGATGTAATAGCAGATGACTCAGACCACGACCTAAACGAAGAGGAGTCGGAAGAAGTGACCGAGATAGGCCAAGAATGTGATGAACCTGACAATCCACAGTTGGACACAGAGAATCTGACAATAGTACCGGCGCCGGAGAGTGAATCACGCCAGCAGCAGAAAATCTCATGCATCACGCCCTGCAATGCCACCAAGATTTAATACGAATGACCTGATCACAAGAACAGGATTTAAAAAAAGAATCACGACACAAGCAGCTATTGGACGGGAATTAGTGCAGTTGGAGAAAGAAAAGTTGAAGTTAAAGCAACAGAAAAGTGAGGACAGGGCAAATGAACGAGGATGTTGGGTTCTTCAACTCACTGCTACCCCATGTTAAAAACCTGAATCCTAGAAAGAAAATGTTGTTCAGGATGAAAGTTCAAGAAATTCTTTTTGACATGGCATACTCACCCGAACCACCATCATCATTCTCAACAACATCAACTGTCACTAGACCTACGTCAGTAGACCACAGTACAAGCTCTCATCGCTACAGTCCCTACGACAGTTCCTCTCCTAGTACCATGGCATCACCATCACCAGTCACCTTCGCACAGCTGGTCCGCGACGTGACTTCACCATTGAACTACAAACCAGGTTGGCGGCGAAACATATGTTCCCCGAGTACACTCACTTTTAAAAATGTCTTTGTAATGCCGTTCAGCTGGCGATAAATTAATGACAGTTTAATAGTTCTTTACGTTATTTATAAGTACTACTATTTTTCCTTTGCGCAATTTACTTAATAATACCATTTTTTAAGATTATGTTAGGCCTACTATTATAACATTTTCAAACATTTGCAGCAATTTTTATGTAGCGTACATTAATATCTTTCGTTTGTATTTTACTTTGAAAAGATCCCTGTTAGTTACTATCATTTTACCAATAAATTGTATTTTTTCATGAACTGGAATTGCTTTCTTATTACCAACTCATTTTTACATACAACAAACATATTCGAGAATTAAATAACAGAAGAATATATGAAATTTATTTCTGGCACAATTTTTATTGATTTTACTTCAATACATATATTTTTTATTTTAAATTTACACTGTTTATCTTTAACAAAGCATATACTTTTTAACTTACAGAACATGTGCAATTGCAGGCAGAAGGTACTGTAACCTTACCTTATAGTCAGTACAAGCTGTTCTTTTGGACCGATAGGGTTTAACATGCAAGTTGCAGTATTTTGTACAACTCTCCAACTTTGGAGAAATGGTTTCACATATGTACTTAAACGTTTCAGGAGTCATTCGCAAATAATTTTTTGAAACTTCTCAGGATAATTTTTTAGTTCATGAAAAAGATGATGATATTCACCTAGTTCCTGTCGCACTTGATTAACAGGATGTGCACTAAATGTTCGATTACTTAACGTTCCCGTAAGCACCACTTACATGCTGAAGACATATCATCGCTATCATCACAATCTTCACTTATCATCACTGACAGAGAAAATTGTTGCAATAGGCAAGAAAGCTAACCACTGTGATTAATGGATAGAAACAACACTCGACTGCTTGTGTTGACGCGTGTTTGGGGAGGGGAAAGAGCTGCGAGGCGGCGAGCTAGACGGCGAGGTAAAACCTCCTGCACTATACGATGCTACCTCCCATCTGTACCTCCACCTGCACCTACACATCCAGCTACACCTCCACCTTCACCTCCTCACTATGCGCGTACCCTTAGACAAGAGGAGGAGTATGAAGAGGTCTGAGTATGAACAAGTAAGTGAAGCTCTTTTCCAGTGGTTTAGGATTCAGAGGGAGAAAGGGACACCGATCTCAGGACCGATTTTACAGGAAAAGGCCTTGAAATTTTATCAAAACTTTAAAGAAGAGGGAGAGCCTGAATTCACAGCAAGCTCTGGATGGCTGGACAGATGGAAAGAGAGGTATGGTATTAAACAATTGAGCATTTGTGGAGAAAAACTGTCAGCAAATCTCGATAGTTCACATGATTTTAAAATGAAATTTCAAGCTTTGATTGAAGAATTAGGCCTTAGTGGAGAGCAAATCTATAACTGTGATGAAACTGGTCTGAATTTTAGAATGCTCCCAACAAAAAGTTTGGCTCTCAAACAAGAGAAAGCTGCAGCAGGATATAAAAAAAGTAAGGACAGAGTTACTGTGTTGGCTTGCAGTAACGCAACAGGAACTCATAAATTAAAATTGGCTCTGATAGGAAAGGCCAGGAAACCTAGAGCCTTCAAAAATATTAAAATGAATGGTGACCATTTTGACCTCCCCGTTTTTTACAGACACCAATCAAATGCTTGGATGTCAGAGAGCATTTTTAACGAATGGTTTCACAAACAGTTTGTGCCCGAAATTAAGAAGCATCTAAAGTCCCAGAACCTTCCAATGAAAGCACTCTTGATCCTCGACAACGCAACAACGCACCCGGCTGTAGATGTCATTCAAGACGGAGAAATTAAAGCTATGTTCTTGCCCCCTAACGTAACCTCCCTTTGCCAGCCTATGGACCAAGGAGTTTTGGTAACGCTTAAGAAGTTGTATAGGAAGAAACTCCTTTCATGTCTCATTCAAGCCCTAGATGAAGGAGTCGAATTAGTGGATAAGTTAAAAAAAATTGATATGCTGGATGTTGTTGGCTGGATTTCCCAGGCATGGGATGAACTCAATCCCCTAACGCTCGTGCGTTCTTGGAGGAAGCTCTTGGACCACCAGGGAAATGAGTTCAACGAAGAAATTAAAGATGACGAGCTAGCCACTTTAATGGAAAAAATCCCAGGTTGTGAAGAAGCTTCACCTACAGATGTTTTCGAGTGGATGGAACAAGATGAAGAAAGCGGACCAACTTCAGAGGAAGAAATAGTTGATGCTTTAAAATCAAGAGAGGATAGTGAAGAAGAGTCAGAAGACGACGAAGATACCACTCAAAAATCAAAACTGACACACAGCGAAGGTGTAAAATTCTTCGAGGGAGCGATCCAGTATTTACAGGAACAAGGGACGACTGGAATGGACATTTTGTTTCTTCGACGATTACGTGACGAGGCGGCTCGGCGAAGAAACCAAAGTGAAAAACAATTAAAAATCACAAACTATTTTGCGTTGTAAAAAGTAAAACATGATGTAACCATGTTACAAGTTATAGTTGTCCCATATTAATTTATTTTTGTATATACATTTTGTTTTTTATCTAGCCTATATTATGAATTGAGTTTGTTTATTTTTACATTTATTCATTTAATCATTAACTATTTTAAGAGGAAGAAGTACAGCACTGTAAAACAATGTAAGTTGATACATTTTGTTTCATCAGTTTAATATTTGTTTAGTTGTACATTGTTAATTAAATTACAGTCCATCTTAACATAAACTCGCCTTTTTAATATTCCTTGTGTTAAAATCTATATACTCCCTATAGTTCGACATCTTGATAGTTCGACACCCCGTTAGTCCACAAAGTGTCGAACTATCGAGGTTCTACTGTATCACATTAAGACAATAAGAAAAACAACAACAGTGAACGGAGGACTAAAACTAAATAAAAAAAATAACCGAGAGGCTGTAAAGGGGCCCGATAGTTAGAATATGTCAGATAAATAATAACGATGATAAATATAATATAATCTAATGCTAAAACCAGGTACGTTAGTGAAGGTAGGTTGTAAAGGGACCCACCCTCACCAATAACAAATAACAGATAAATAGAAGGACAAATGTGCCCGTCTCCTTACGTGACACCTACATATTAAGATAGTGGTGTCTCTCACCTCACAGAAATTTTTAACTGTAAAGGGGTTTACCCTTGATTAAAACACAGAAATTTTCCTAACGAAATTTAAAAGATTGCACTTAGGCGGTGCTAGTTAAGAGCCTTAAAACTAAATAACAACTCAGGGGTAAACTGTAAAAGGGCTCACCCTTGCCTAAAACTAGCGGTTAAAATGTTTACTAAAACTAATCAGGTACTATATCTCTCATATTCTGGACATTAATTTGGTGCTCTCCAGAAAACTAAAGAGCTTTGTTAAAAATATCTTCTTTGTCACCAAGCAACTCATCTAACCGGCCTGGCAAACGATGTGCTCTCCTCTGCCCGGCGTAGAGGCGGCAGTCTATCAACACGTGGCTGACGTTTAACGCCATGTTACACTCCGCACACTGCGGTGGATCACCACGACCCATTAGGAAACCGTGAGAGAGGCGAGTGTGTCCGATACGGAGTCGACACAGTACAACCTCCTCTCTACGGTTAGTGCGGTAAGCAGTTGACCAAGGCTTTACTGTGTATACACTACCACCCTATTTGTTCTTGGACATACAATATTTAACGATTTCAAGATAGCTGTTAGTTCTGCTGTGTATATTGAAGATTCAGGAGTGAGGCAGAATTTGTACTCTCTATTGGAAGTGATAAAGGCACAACCCGTTCCTGCCTCACTCTTTGAGCCATCCGTATAGATGACATCGCAGGGTGAACACGATGACAAAATTTCTCTACAGGCGCTTGTGGACAACAGTGATGCATCTTGCTTGTCCAACTGTAATAACGACAGTATTACATTGGGAGTTCTGACTGTCCATGGTGGCCTATCCATCTCGTGACATACTTCAACATCAATCGCTCTCATGTCCACTTCTGCGAGATGTAACAGGATTCTAATGCCAAAAGGTGCGGGGACATTAGGTTTATTGTGGTACAAGGGAGCAAGCGATGTGTCGAGGACTACCTCAAAGGCCGGATTTTCTGGCCTTGATTTTAAACTAAAAAAATAGTTTATAGCCAATTGAACACGTCTGAAAGATAGAGATGGCTCACCACTCTCAGCTAACAGACTTACAACGGGGCTGGAACGAAAAGCTCCAGTAGCCAATCTGATAGCAGAGTGATGGATTGAGTCCAACATTTTAAGGGCTGTTGGCTTGGCAGAAGAATAAACCTGGGATCCATAATCTATACAAGATCGAATATATGCCTTGTAAAACTGAAGCATGCATTTTCTATCTGCACCCCACTTCGTTCCGCTTAAAGCTCTCATCGCGTTAAGTCTCTTTAGGCATTTCGCTTTAAGTTCTTTAATGTGCGAAACCCACGTCAGTCTGTAATCAAACCACAACCCCAGGAATTTCACACAGCGACTCGCTGGGATTATAATTCTATTTATCCTAAGAGTTGGATCAGCGACGTTCCTCAGTCGAGGAAAAGTTATACATTTAGTCTTTGAAGGAGAAAAAGAAAACCCGGTTTGGTTGCTCCAATCTTCAAGACGGTGGATGGTGAGCTGAAGGTACCTCTCTGCAGTAGCCAGCCTCCTGGCAGGGACAAACACAGCAAAGTCATCTACGAATAGAGAGCATCTGACAGGAGCTCTGACGCAGGAAGTGATGCTGTTTATGGCCACAGCAAAGAGAGTACAGCTAAGGACACTCCCTTGAGGTATACCGTTCTCAAGAATTTTGGTGTCGGACAAATGAGTTCCTAGTCTTACATTAAAAGAACGCTCATCCATAAAACCTTTAATAAAATATAGCATATTACCACCGACGCCCCAATTTGAAAGGGTGTTTATAACTCCCCTACGCCAAGCTGTATCATACGCTTTTGTTATATCGAAAAATACAGCAACAAGTTGCCTCCGTTCAAGAAAAGCATTCAGGATTGACGATTCCAGGCATACTAGGTGGTTTAGAGTTGAACGGCCTTGACGGAAGCCACATTGCTGTGGAGACAGGAGATTATTGTGTTCTAGGAACCATACCAGTCTACGATTTACCATCCGCTCCAGTATCTTACAAAGACAACTGGTAAGCGAGATAGGCCTGTAGCTAGTAGGGGAGAACTTGTCTTGGCCAGGTTTGTACAATGGCACAACGTAAGAGTTACGCCATGAACTTGGAAAGCTGCGTTCTTGAAAAATTCTATTGAAAAGGGACAAGAGGCACGCTTTAACCTCTACAGGAAGGTTTCTCAACATGGCGTAGTGGATGTCGTCAGCACCGGGAGCTGAGTTTATAATGGGAGAAATAGCAGATTCTAGTTCGTCAAGGGAAAAAAATAAATTTAAGGGACTTATATTGTTATTGTCATTTAAGGGCTGTGCTTCATGTTGTACTTTATATCGCTGGAACAAAGGACTGTAGGAAGTCGTCCTCGACACGTTAGAAATGGACGAGGCCAGAGCGTTTGCCACATCTTTCGGCTCGGTTAACATGATGTCGTTCACCCTTAAGCCAAGAATAGGAAGAGGTGGCTGTTTTCCGCAAACTGCCTTTAGTCTCCTCCACACCAGAGATAAAGGGGTGGTACGGTTTATCGAAGAAGTAAATTCCTTCCACGAATTTTGTCGACATCTTTTAAATATGAGCCGAGTTTTAGCTCTGGCAAAACGAAATCGTTTGAGGTTTTCCTCGGGCGGAGATCTATTAAATATCCGCAAAGCTCTCCTGCGCTCCCGAAGCGATATCCTACACTCTTCTGTCCACCAAGGTACGTTTCTTCTTTCGATGATTCCTGTTGTTTTTGGAATACTTTCCAGAGCGGCGCTTGAAATGGCAACTGTTATATATTGTTGACGGCGGAGTCTATAACTACTGATATTGAAACATCTGGTGCCTGTAAAACTTGTTTAAATTTGCTCCAATCTGCCTTATCAAGCACCCATTTAGGTCTTTGGGACACATTACCTGGAATATCGAGAACTTTAGTTATGACCGGTGCATGGTCGCTACCGTAAAGGTCAGAGGAAACTGACTAATCGAAGCGGTAAGCAATTTGTGGTGAGCACACGGTTAGGTCTAATACTGACCAGGAACCTGTTCTCGGGCAAAGATAAGTTGGCGAGCCATCGTTCAATAAAACAAGATTTAGATCATCAAGGACCTTGGAAACCATGTTGCCCCTTGGAGAGCAAGTAGTAGAGCCCCAAAAACGATGGTGGGCGTTGAAATCGCCCACAAGTACGAAAGGATGAGGCAATTGATTAATAAGGTCCAATAGATCTTCTCTTGGAAGATATTCTGGTGGCGGGGGGGATATAAACACAACTGATTAATTGCAACAATTAATTGTAGAGGTGTGTTCAAAGGTACCTCCACTGTATTCAGAGAAGAATTTGCGAGAACCATATCTCCTCCACATGCATGTCCGTCATTATGGTTGTCATGGCGGAAGATATCCCATCCTCTGATGGAAAATTGGCATGCACGGCTAAGCTTGGTCTCCTGAATACATATGAGATTTGGTTTTATTTCTGATGCTAGTAGGTTCAGGTCTTCCAGATGGCTTCGCAGTCCGTTAATATTCCATTGTATAATATTCATATAAAATTAGCTTTTAAAAGTAATTTTATTTTTTGTTTTTTCCTTGATTTTGTTTGAAATTTACAGTAGTTTTTTCTAATTCTGAATGTGGTCTAAGGTCATCAAACAAATCCTCCTCCATTAGGCTGGATTTAGAGGACTGGTATGAGGGAGGGGTTCTGTTGGCACCCTTTGACCGTTCGACCACTTTAGAGGAAATTTTTTGATTCAGCCCTGACACAAGTTTTTGGCGTACTTCCGGAGATAAATTTTTCTTTCCCGTCACGCTGGAACCTCCAGCATTAGGGGTTTTTAAAAATTGAGCAGCAACCTGCCCTTCAGAAGACTGTTGCTTGTTTAAAGTGTTTCGTCCTTTGGGTTGAGTAGGTGTAGCCGGTCTTACAGACACAGAAGGTGCAAGGTCTGATACATCAGTGCCTCCACTACGTGGGAAGGTCTTGGCACTAATTTGTTGTACTAAGTCAGCAACCTGTTGGGTTAGTTCTCTAACCATGCCTTCCAGAGCTGAGCAGGAAGAACACGGTTTCGGTTGCACAGGGACAGAGGCAGCCTGAGAATAGGATACGTCCTTCTTCGGGGTTTGCCCAAGTCGTTTCCTATATTCCTTACGAGCATCGCCGAAAGACAATTTCTCGCTAGTGACTATTTTTAGCACTTCCTTTTCTTCGATGTATACTTTACAGCTGCGAGAGCTTGAAGGATGCTTGCCCTTGCAGTTGACGCACTGTTCTTCGCCACCGGCACAGTCCTTGTCACTGTGACCACTTTTTCCACAAAGACTACATGTTTCAGGGTTATTGCAAGTTTTGCTTGAATGCCCAAAACGTTGACATCTATAACACCTCTGAGGATTTCTAAAATATGGACGAACTTGTAGAGAAAGATATCCTGCTCTAATTGTGGCTGGTGGGTGAGGAAGGGCAAAAGTCAAAATGTGACCTGGTGTAGGTGTCGGTACACCGTGTTCAACCTTCATTATTCTCACCACATCAGTCACAAGACAATCTTTCAGTTCTTCTTTCAACACTTCAATTGAGCAACATAGCATATCGCGACAGAATACAATTCCTTTGCAGAAGTTTAATGTCTCATGAGGATGGACAACGACTTCTACTTTGTCGTAAAAGGATCTCATGGAGAGAAATTTCTGAGCCTGTGGAGCGTTCGCAGCCTCTACCAAGATGCTTCCATTACGGAGCTTCCTAACAGAAGACGGCGAGCCGCCCACTCCGACTAGAGCCTTGTTAACAAGGAAGGGGCTCACCTTTGCCAAGTTCTGAGTTTCGTCTTTGTGTTTGAATACTAGAAAAAGTGGGGTGGGAAGATTTTGAACATTAATTTTCTTGTCTGCAGTTTTTCTCTGTTTGTTTGTTTCCTCTTCAGATTCTGAAGAGAGAGCACGCTTCTTTTCCAGATCCATAGTAGAATCTCTTTCTACAACTCTATTTTTTTGTTCTTGAGAAGGGTTTAGGGTAGCCATTCAATAGATGAACCAGCGCATCGTGATTAAAGGTGCAGGCCGAGACATCGGGAACGGGTATACCCTCGGGAACCTGTCAGCCAAAGCTTGACAGGGCACCCTACCCCAGTTCCCCAAGGCCCGATGTTATCTCGTTTAACCGAGTCGGGAATTCACGCACGACTCGGGCTCGCACGTGGCAACAGAAATCTCCGACATTTCTGTCCAATAATCACTTCCTGACCAGGGACCGAAGTGGCTGGCACCAGGATTCATACTACCGTTTGCTTCGGCAGAGCAAGCTCACATCAGCTCTCTTCTGCTACACCTTCTCAGAGTGTAGCAGTTCAAGCACTCCCCGCAAACAATAGCACGATCCAGTCAGGAAAAGGGAGGAATTAGGAATAGGTAGGATTTATGGATGAGACAGGGGAAAGTGCCAGGATTGGAGATGTGTCTGGCACTAGCTCGGGGTACGAAAGGTCGCCAACCTTTAAACGTCAGAGTAAGACGTCCCCCTACGGGCAAAAGGATGTTTTTATTAACATAGTTGTCATAGAAACAGTTTTTTGGTTGTACTGAAAAGTTTGTCATTTTGGAGTTACGCCCTTTGCACATTAGGCTAACGATATGTAATCTGATGACCAATCGGAACGTGTGCGAGGAATAATCATTCATAGACCAACCGAGATGAACACTGGATCGAGCGGCGATTTAAAGTTTAATGTTTGTGTTATACATATGGGGAACACTCACGACAGATTTGAGCGGCAGGGCGGTACCACACGATTTTACTATCTGCCGCCAATTCTAGACAGTAAATGTTTCTCCTGCCGCTCAGCTCTCAGCTCATTGTCATTGCTGTGCAACATGTCGGACGCAAACGCGCCTTTCTTGTCGTTATTTGTTATAGCTTACCGATTATTTTTTTCTCCAAAAGGTATCTTATCAGCTGTGGTAAAAAATCCAACTGATTTTCTGGTGTACTAAAAAACCCGGCCGGGTATGTCAAACATATTATTCAATGTACCAAACTATTAAGTCTGTTTATAGCCCTACTTCCGACGACTGAATTTAATACATAAAACCCATATGTATCGCTGTCACTACCATTTTACCGCCTAATGCGAAAAAAACCAACAATGACTTTCAAAGAAGATTACTTTACTGAGTATGAAGCAGTTGGCAAGATACAAAAACTGGGAGAAGATTAGTTCCTAAAGGACACTATCTTTGTCCAAGCAGTTAAAAAGTGTCCACTTAATAAGCTAGAAAAAAAGAATTGTCATTACCAAGGATCCAAAGTAATAAACATATTAAAAGCAATGGAAAATTTTAGATTTGAAAACGAAGATGAACAGCCAATCAAACTAAACAAAAAGGGTTGGACTTTTAAAAAAATCGTTTATGAACCGTTACAGCAACGTCCCTTGGGACATCCAATAACTGACGGAAAAAAGAAGGACATTGACTCGCTCTTAAAGAAACTTTATAGTGATAACTGCAGTGACGATGAGAAATTTTCTTTTTACAAGAAGATTATGTTGGAGGGACGAGAGATAAATCAAGAAGAGGGGGAAGAAGCTGACATTGGACAATGTGACTGTCTTGAAGATGATTGTGGGCTTCACGTTTAAGTTAATTGGCCCCGTTTAAGTTTACACTTGGTTTTTCTCATAAAGTTAATTATTTTTATAACATTTTTATTAGAATAAATAAATGTATTAGAAATGTGATTTTTTCATTATTGTAGGGGAGAGCGGGGCAAGTTGATACAGATGTGACTGTGAGCTAATGCGCATGCGCAGGGCGGACATGAGTCAGTAGAGGCTGTTGTTTACCGAGACGCAGTGCCACACGGCGTCCAGCTGTCAACAGAGTACTCTACGTGTTTTTATTGTTGAAATTGTGTTTTCATGAGTAGAAAGTAATTGTTGGCTAGTGTGTTTGAGTTGGCGTACCAGCAAGAGGATAATATTCAGGAAGTTCACTGTTAGCACAGTTAAACACCTGTTTCTTGGTAAGAATTCCATGATAGTTTCATATTTCTGGACTTTATATTTTAGAGACTTAAGTTAGACTTAAGAGACAATTGTTCAATGGGGCAAGTTGATACGCGTAGCTGGGAAAAATTGATACAGTGTATCAACGTACCCCAATATTGTAAAAATTAGAGTTTTGTCTTTTCTTACAGAAACATGGTGCGGAATTATACCAGGAAGACAGATCGAGGGAAAGTCCCGGATGAGAGCTTTGAAAAAGCCTATGAAGCTGTCAAGACCAAAAACCATGTCTTTGCGGGAAGCAGCTGTAGCCTTTGAGATCGACAAAATGACATTGTTTAGATTTATAAGAAAAAAAGATGAATCGCAAGGTCAAACCGTTACAATGGGGTATGCCAAACCAAGACAAATTTTTCCAGACCAATTAGAATCTCAACTCGAAGAGTATATAATACACTCTTCAAAAATCTACTACGGACTTACACCACAAAAACATCAAAGTTTTAGCTTACGAACTTGCTATGGCTAATAGGAATATCATTACATTACCTGATTCATGGATTAACCATAAAATGGCTACAAAGGACTGGTTTAGCTTATTTATGAAAAGACACCCTAGACTATCAATCAGGGAGCCTGAGGCTGCGAGCCTTAGTCGCGCTACCAGTTTTAATAAAGTCAATGTTGATCTATTTTTTGACAATTTGATGAGTACTTTAGATAAATACAAAATTGAACCTAAGGATATTTGGAATATTGACGAGACCGGTGTGCAAACAGTTCAGAGGCCAAACAAAATCGTAGCTCAGAAAGGAGTACGCCAAGTAGGGAAAGCTACGTCAGCAGAAAGGGAGCAGACTGTCACTATGGTATTGGCTGTCAGTGCCATCGGCAACTCAGTTCCTCCAATGTTCGTATTCCCAAGAGTATTCTTCAAGGATCACTTCTTCATTAACGGGCCACCAGGATGTATTGGAACTTCCTACCCATCCGGATGGATCACATCTGAATCGTTTTTGACGTTCATTAAACATTTTCACGGCCACGTAAGATCTAGCAAGGGCAATCCCTGCTTGTTGGTTTTGGATAACCATGAATCACACTTATCTATTGAAGTGCTCAACTTCTGCAAAGAAAATGGTATCGTCATGTTGTCTTTCCCCCCCCCCCACACTTCCCACCGCCTGCAACCGCTTGACAGGTCAGTTTATGGGCCTTTCAAAAGATTTTACTTCGCTTCAGTCGACGACTGGATGGTCAACAATGCAGGGAAAACTGTAACAATCTACGACATTCCTGGCATAGTAAAGATGGCACTCCCTAGAGCAATAAATCCTACAAATATTATATCTGGATTTCAAGCAACAGGAATCGCGCCATACAAGAGAAGTGTTTACTGAGGATGACTTCTTGTCCAGCGCAGTCACGGATAGAGAGATGACTTCACAAGACAGCACTGTCAAGACTTCTCAAGCTGGGACAAGCAACGCTGATGGTCTACACTCCAAAGTGAACCGAACTGAGACTACAACTGCAGTTCCATCTACAAATAAGGATGTTTCTGTAGGCGTATTCACTGTAAGCCCTCAAGAAATCCGCCCTACCCTAAAGCTGGAGAGCGAAAAAATATCAAAAAAGGGAGGAAATCTTTAAAATCCGCTATCCTTACTAGCACACCAGTTAAGGAGAGGCTGGAAGTGGAAGCCAAAAAAAAGGAAGCTAAAATGGTAGCCAAGTCAGAAAACGCCAAAAAAATACTTTTTAAAATGATAGAGAGTCAGACTAAGGAGAAGAACAAGGTGAAGAAACAGAAATGCGTCCCAAAGAATAAAATGAAGGTTGAATCAGAGTCGGAGGAAGAGAACGACGCCCTGTGTCTCATATGTTTGGATTCATTCTCCGAATCCAAGCCAGGTCAGGACTGGATACAGTGCATTTCTTGCAAAAAATGGGCCCATATAGAATGTGGGAAAGACTGTAAAATGTACACTTGTATTCACTGTACATCTGACTTTGTAATCAGTGATTCTGAGTAGGTTATGAACGCAATCTCATAAACTGTGTGTTTAAAATAGTTTAATAATATGTCTTACGTTACCTTTGTACTATATTCTGCTTAATACGAGGGCTGTTCAGAAAGTAACCTCCGGTTGGTCACAGTGCGGGTAGTGGAGGGGAGTAAGTAGCGCGCCATCTGTGCATTCACGCACTAAGCAGGTCAGTAGGCATCAAGCTGTAGTCGAGTGAACATCGTACCTGCGCTAGTTTTAGTTTTTGTGGCAGTTTGAAATGTTGTGCTGCAATAGAAAAATACCGCCAAATGTGAAGTGCGTGCTGTTATACGGTTTTTTACAGCCAAAGGATACTCTGCAGCAGCTATTCATCGTGAGCTTTGTGCCGTGTACGGACCACAAGTTATGAGTGAAGGAGTTGTCCCGTGAATGGGTACGTTTATTTAAAAGTGGAACGAGAAAACGTTCATGATGAAGAGAGGAGTGGTAGACCATCCTTGGTGACTGACGAACTCGTTCAGACAGTTGATGCAAAAGTTCGTGAAAATCGACGTTTCACAATTGGCGGAGTTGTCTACTGATTTTTCCACAGATTTCTAAGACTCTTTTGTACGAGATAGTGACAGCAAGATTGGGTTACCGTAAGTTATGTGCACGATGGGTGCCCAAAATTCTTACCGACCACGCACACAAAACTCAAAGAATGGCCTCTGCATTAGACTTTCTGTCACGTTAAATGCGGACGAAGGAGAACCATTGTTAAACAGAATCGTGACCGGTGACGAAACCTGGATTAAGTACAGCGTAAACCCTGAGACAAAAGAACAATCAAAGATGTGGGCACATTCAGATTCGCCTACCAAAACCAAAAAAAGCCCGGCAAGATTTTTTCTGCCAGAAAACTGATGGCAAACGGTGTTTTGGGATGCCAAAGGGGTGTTGTTGGTTGAATTCATGGAACGTGGGAACGACCATTAATCAAGACGTGTACTGTGAAACACTAAAAACATTACGACGGGCTATACAGAACAAACGGCCGTGGTATGCTGACTTCCGGTATCGTTTTTTTTTGCACGATAAACGCCCGTCCTCACTCTGCTTGCAGAACAACAGCCCTTCTTAAGTCCTTCAAGTGGGACGTTTTCAACCATCCACCTTACAGCCC
>NW_025779506.1:0-56785 GCF_021130785.1 Homalodisca vitripennis | reverse complement strand
ACTGAAAAATAACAACACATTAATATTGAACCTTTCTTTTCCTGTTTCCATAGATATAATTTAATTTCGGCCAGTCCGTAATAAATAATTAAATTATATAATTTACGAGACTAACACAATAAATACATTCCTAATTTAGCCTAGTTTTTATTAGAGAATAAATTTATTAGCTTGCAATGCACTCCAAAATTGTCACATGTCTCTTCATTATTATTTTGCCCATTTTCCTAATAATTAATATTTAAACGTGAAAAATAAAAAATTAAACACAGTAATTAATTTTAAAATGTTCGAATCTATGTCATAACTTTAAAATATATGTTCCATTACAAATTACAAACTTCCCGATAAGAAAGATCTTTGACGATCGCCATATCCTCGCATCATCAACAGAGTAATTCGTTCTCTTTCAGACAATTCCATTAAAATGCCAAATAAAAACTGAACTACTGTAATTATATAACTTGTTGTTATAAGGAAGTTTGTAATTTGTTTAATGACACTTTCCCAGAAAGGAATCCCATAAGTGTTTCAACAATATCAAAAAACTATTGAGCGTTTTGAAATGACAGGGAGTGTACGTAATCGGCCAAAGTCGGGTAGGATACAATCTGCAACAGATGAAGAACATGCACTAGATGTTTTGCAAACATTTATTGAAGACCCACATACATCGCTCAGAAAAGCTGCACAGCAACATGATATGCACCCTATGTCTGTGAGTAAGATTTTGAAAATTAATAAATACAAACCATTTAAAGTTCATTTAGTCCAACAGTTAAGTGAGGATGATTACGACAGAAGAGTTGAGTTTTGTGAACTTGTGATGCGCAAATGTGATGACAATAGAGATTTTCTGACCAACATACTATTTTCTGATGAGGCAACTTTTTTCCTAAATGGCAATGTTAACAGGCACAATTGCCGTTACTACTGGGCTAGTGAAAACCCACATTGGATTACTGAGTCCCATTCACAGCAACCACAAAAACTGAACGTATGGTGTGGAATTTTAGGTAACAAAATTGTTGGACCCTTTTTCATCAATGGAAATTTAAATGCCGAACTTTACTACAATATGCTCCAAAATGAAATAATCCCAGCTATTCAAATTGCATCAGGAGAATACTTTGATAACGTATGGTTTCAGCAGGATGGTGCTCCACCCCATTATGGGAGACAGGTAAGAGAGTATTTGGATTTAAGGTTTCCTCATAAATGGATTGGCCGAAGAGGAGAAATCGAATGGCCTCCAAGATCTCCGGATTTGTCACCAATCGATTATTTCCTATGGGGTCATTTAAAATCCAATGTTTATAGAAGAAAGCCTCATAATTTGGAAGACCTAAGAAACAGGATTATAGAGGAGATTGCTTTGATAACTGAAGAAATGTTAGGCAACTCTGTCGAATCATTTTACACAAGATTGGCTCATTGTCAAACCGTAGAAGGAACACAGTTCGAACAATTGCTTTGACACCAAATGCAGGTAAAACGTTTGTTGTAAGACTTTTCTAACAGCATACATTATTTTTTATTTGTAATAAGAAATCAATAACATAAGTATTTCCATAATTGTACTGTAATAAAAACTGGCAAATTTGTGCTAATAGAACCAGCTTAAAATGAAATTTTTGTTTTATTTAATTGAACATTTAAAAAAATGCTAAAAAATTAGTGTAACACATTTTGTGGCAAGAACCATGTTAAAATTACATTGTTGAACATCAGTAAATTTTTCAATACTAAAAAATGCTCTAGTTTCTGATAGAATAATTCCTTTGAGATGCGGTTTGTGGCATTCAATTCAGTAAGCTATTACCTTTAAAATTATGTATCACAAGGTATAGGCTTCCATTAAGAATATTCACGATACCCTCGGCAGGACGTCCCCCGTTGGTGTGACATAACAAAACATTGTTTCCAAAAAGTAGATGCCCAATCTCTATCACGATTGTAAGAGGTTTCAAATTTATATTTAAATTATTAAAGGATATATTTGGGTGTTTCCAGACATAATATACACCCTGTATATTTCGTCGTAGAAACCCAGATCTAAAAATTTGCACAAAAACAAGAATTGATCTCCACATGTGCGTTGCCTGTGTGCGGAGATCGTGCTGCGATCAACAGCATGAGTATTATATAAATTTATAGTATAAGTAAAAAAATGTTTATTATAAATATTTAATAATCTAATGTATATATACTAGTAATATAAGAAAAAAGAAAAAGCAAATACAAATAATAATAACAGAAATGGTTGTGTGATAATGAATGATTTGTAAAGAGTAGGAAAATATGAACTTAATTTTACTCCAAAGAAAAAAAAATATCGATAACAGTTTATTAGGAGACTTGGTACCTCTCACACACTTATACACTCACGTCACGCCACACAAACAACATAATCTCTCTCTCACTCCCCCCCCCTTCCTGTCACAAAATTTACTGCTACAAAAAAAAACTCTCCCTCAACACACAATCCTACAAAGTTACTAAATCATAACACTATCATAAGCCAACCCACTGTCAATTATCCTGATGAATATAGGATCAAAAATTAAGTTAATGTACATAGTTATAAAATATTCTTATTCACCTTTAGTAACCAAAAAGTAACATTCTTTTAATAAGTGTTGGGTTTGTAAACACTAGGTACAAAAGGGGGTCACTGCGCCCTATCTTCCACCATGTTAACATATGCCCCTGTTTCTCAGGAACTTATAAAGATATCATGCTTCTTTTTTTTTATTCTGAAAATACATTCTTTTTTAAACATGTGGAAACTCAGAAATAAATATTTTAATGTTTAAAAAAATTTTTATGTAAAAGCAAACACACTTGTTTTGAATTTGGAAAATATTGGTTAAATTATTTTTTCAATAAAAATTTTTTATATATATTAGAGTTTCCAGCTATTTAGGTAGATCTCATAAGTATGTAAAAATTTCAAGTAGATACCTTTAGTAGTTTCTGAGATAATGGGACATTTGTACTAAAAAGTCTTACTTTCGGAAAACGGAAAAATAACTGTTGTAACAGGCAAAAATAATTATTTATCCTACCTCTAACACATTCCTGATGCATATGAAGGTGATTCCCCCTCTTCTTCTTCAAATGTACCCTCTATTTTTCTCATTAGGAGACTCTGGTGTTGTCTTGCCTTTTATTCAAGATCCTTGCTTGCCTTTTCCGCCTTCTTTTCTCGCCGTTGTTCAAGTCGTTTCATTGCCTCAACTAAATGTTTGCCTGATTTTAGGCCACATCTTTCAATAAACATGCAGGTACTTATATTTCCTTAATTAAAATTACAAACCGCTATAAATACTTCAAACTTGAGGGTGGTTAACCCAACAAATACGGTTTTCGGAATGTAATTCCATATGACATTGTTGAAAGGTTCGTTTGGATTCTGAGTTTTTTCATTTTGTAAATTTTTCTAATAAACTTGTAGCACTTAGATCTTTGAACACGGGTTTAATGAAATCAATTATATCAGAAGGTAAGTGGAAGTATTTTGTGTGATCCTACTTTTCTTTGTTTTTCATTGCCACTCGGTATTTACACCATGCTCCTTCGTCGCTCGGACATAAGCCATGCTGGGGGTTTTCTTTAGAGGATAAAAATGTAGAAATATTCTGCAGAACAGTCTTATCAACAATAAGTTATTAGCAACTACGGTTTACTTTTCACTTCCAGAAAACCTAACCTCGAACTTTAGTTATCACCAAATTCTCCTTGTCTACTAGTTTTGCTAACACATCACTTAATTTTCCTAGTATATAAATTGTTTATTTGTATACAACCATATTATTAGTCTGAGCGTTAGACGAATTTTACAACCCACACGATTGTCGAGAACGGATACATCTGTGAACATGAAATTTGGAAACCTAATTCCGAATTTAACCAAACACAATATTCATCTCATCCCCTAATTTGGAAACGAGCAACTATAAAGCCTGTGGTGAGTTGTAATATGGTAAATCAAATATAGAAAAACCCGGATTGAGATTTTGTATCTAAGTAAAGTTACCTTTTAATTATAATTTACCTTTTAATTCGATATTCTCGGGAATACACAACTATCCCAAATACATTATGCATAGTAATATTACGTTTACAAAAATAATCACATTTATTATTTAGGTAAATGTTGAAATAGATATCGAAAAATAAAAAAAAACTTAATTGTTGATTTTAACAGGTAAAATTTTAAAAATTAAAAGCATTTTCCACGCCTTTTATAGTTAAAAGTTCTTGTCTTAAAATATAAATCTCGCAATTGACTTTAAATTGGGCAAAATATGGATAAGTTTCCAAGAAGTAATTAGTAGCGATTCCATTTTGTTCCTGCAACTTGATATGCCCAAAGAGGCTCCTAATGTTTCGTCTCTAAGTTTCGCGTAAACCTCTTTATGAGAGACTTAGTAATACATGCTGTTTGTTAAATAATTTAGCAACATTGTAAATAGTAATCTGACTTTACGTGAGTATTAACAAAATTAACAACTAAAAGAAGAGCACAGTTACAATTAATAATATTTTTATTTGTTTTAACCTTAACTAATAGGGACAAAGATACTCTCAGGTATATTTCATATTTATTAAAAAAAAAAGACTTTTCGAAAGGTAAATAACTTTTTCTTAATTTTACATTCATTTTCGAAACTAAATGGTTAATAACTACAATATATGTCACAAAATTATGAAATTAAATTGTTTGTACAACTATATAAACGATAGGGCGAAATTTAATTTCATTCGGAATGTCTGTAAAGGTTTACTACAGAGTTCTGGTGACAATTTCAATTACTAATTGGCTAACTCAACAATTAAAGACCATATATCTCCTCAAATACGTATAATTTCTTTATATTTTATTGAGTGTAAACAATTAAATGTAATCAAGTTATGAACGTTATTCCTAAGTCAACAAGCATTGACTAATTTCAAATTAATTTCAATATTGCACCATTATAAAATTCCTTAGTGATATATCTAAGACATATTTAAGTAAATAATTTTCCAAGTAATCTTTACACTTTTATCAGATATATTAAGGGATAAAATATCATTTGGACATTATATGGAAAATTAATGTTGTAAACTGATTCTTTCTATACACTTAGAGTACTGAAAAGGTTTAAACCCATAATTATCGTGTTCTTTTTTTAGCTCTCGAAATATAAGATTAGTTCAAGGATTAAAACCTTTGCCATAAATATCTCATGCTCTCTTTTTAGCTTAATAAATATACGAAAATTATTTGTTGCTCAATAATCATCCTCATTGTAAAAAATCATGTTCAGTTATGAACTTTATTCCTAAGTCGACCAGCATTAATTAATTTCTAATTATTTCCAGTATTGCACCACTTTAAAATGCTTGATTGATATCTCTAAGACATATTTAAGTAAATTTACAAGTAATGTTGCACTTTTTATCAGATATGTATGAATGGATATAATATCATTTGGACAATATACGTAAAATGAATATAAACTGATTCTTTCTATACACTTAGAGTACTTAAAAGGTTTAAAACCAAAAATATCATGTTCTTTTTTTAGCTCCCGAAATATACGATTAGTTCAATAATCTTCCTAATTGTAAAAGTCTTGTTAATGTTAAACGCGTCATAAGTAAATATAGACTGTTTCACTTTTTTATCTATGAATAATAATCCCTAAAACTACGATTTAAACTACTTTGTGTAAGAAGAAATTGAGACAACACTTTTAATTGTAAATAATGAAAGTAATTCATCCGTGAGTCCTTGCCCTGATCCTGGTCTTCACCAATTTACTACTGGTGTAATTAATTTTCTACGACTTGCGTGTCGAACGACTTTAAAACTTCAATTGAACTAAGAAAAGAGTCTAGGTCCTTATCAAGCTTTTGGATATCGCACTGTTTCTGATCGTTCTTCTCCAAACTAACGTGGTGTAAGTTCAATGACTTTGGTAAACACTTATTAATTTATTGAAAAAATTAAAATACCTGTAACGTGTTGTTTCTATGGAAATTAATATATATATATATATATATATATATATATATATATATATATATATATATATATATATACTGCTGTGTTTGTTTCACCTGTTTCTTTTCATTTTGGTTTTCACTTTCACGTGCTTGTGTACATTACTACACTAATATTAATCCGATTCTTTTTATCTGACCCATACCGATGTATAATATAGAGAGAAACAAGTATTATTACTTACCTTTCAATATCATGCATATCATAAATTATTATTCTTTAGGTACAATATCCAGGGATACTATTACATATTTCTTGTTATTGCTAATTAGTATATTTGTAACTAAAATGACCTGCGTAGATTTGTTTAAAGTTTTCGCTTTGGTGAATCTAACTCAAGTGGTCAACATTACAGTACATTTAATCAGATAATATACAATTCCATAGTGGATATAAAATTATATTTTGATAATTTATTAAATAAACAATCTATTATTCCAAAAATTTGTTAAGTAGGTGAAGATTAAATATATTCAAATATTATTTTGTAATTTGTTTGTTATTATTAAATGTTGTATGTCACTGATAAAACTAATACTACAACTATTTTCATAACCGGGTTGCAATGTTCCCACCACTACCCTAATAATATTATAATTGTTGCACTGGGTTAATTAACTTTCCATACTTAGATAGTAGACGTTGATTACTCAACTGTACTTGAACTATTTATAATTGTATCCTTATCGCGCAAATTACGGCAGACAAACTTTTATTGTTTGAATGTAAAAAGATAAACTATGATTCATATTCAAATATAGATAAGGTATTGATCAGTATAACTTTAAACATATTAGCGAAATTTAAAATAATGAAATGTTATATAGTCGAATTCGTGCTTAAAGAGGCCTTTGACCTGTATAATGGACGCAAAGGCTTTCACCCAATGTATACTCTCTTTTTATAGAGAAACCACTTCCACCAAGACAAAGCTTTGAGATATTTTGTATTTACAGTACTCGACCAATCTTGATTCTAGATGCATGACTGAAATATATTTAAAAATGTAATGATATTTCCAAAATTAAGGTAGAGTTATATATTTAAAGTAGCATCATATATCTATTACAAATTAGTAGCTCTCATTTTAAATTAATGAATATGCGATTTTCCTTTTACAGGCAAAGTAAGAAGAATTAGGTCTTATATCACATCTAATTCTTGATCCTAAAATAAAAATAAAAAATTTTATGTCAATACTATATACTCATACTAAATGCAATGAAAAATATACAGTTCATTCATTTTGACTCTAAGGTACTTTAATGACAATATTACAAGAGTTTCTTCCGGTATCTCATCTTAATCACTAGTGTATGGAGTGATATATGTGTGTAAAATTGTATAACGGTATACAAAGTAAAATTATTTCCCGTTTTTTTCTTATATCGATGAAACTGGAAAATCGCTCTGGGAAACTGCTTTAACCGCATTAGTTTATTTCTGATTTTTTGCCTGTATGTATAAACCATCGAATTATTTGGTACTAAATTATCTACTATAACAATTTCGATTCATATAAAGTTTGATGATATTTTTCAACTCTACAAGTACTGCTATCTCACTGCACGTTGATAAGTCATCGTTTTCCGCAAATGATGTAACGTCTATAATTTATAATATTTTCCAATATAGTTAAAATAGGCGAATAACAAACTATAAAAACGGTAATGTGTATTAATTTATACCCATTCTTGTTTTTAATTTGTTTGTTGTAAAACTCAGTTGTTGAAGTAAACTATAAACTTTCCTATCCTTTTAGGAATTTTTAGTGTAAAAAATTGTTTTATTTCCAAAAAGTATTAATATTAAAAGTTCTGTATTTGTAATAACTTTGACTTTACGTTGACTATTTTGGATTTTTAATTTAGTGTATTTGGTAAAGTGGTATGCTGCGCTAATGTGAACTAAAGTAAATAAATTTTTTATTGTTTTAACATTAATGGAATAGTAGTCGATTGCAATTCCTACCCTATAGTTTTTGTTGAAATACTATACGTAATATAATAAACTGTATTAATTTAAATTTACTTTACAATACCAATCGTAATAAAACTTTAAGTTATAGTTAATCATTGTCTCGAAATAAGTTTAATTTGTGTCTTCCTAAAATATGAGCCTTTGTATATTAATTTAACTGATTGAAGTTCATTTAAATCTCACAGACATCCTCTAGAGAAATTCACAGAATAAATAAGTTTTAAAGAAGTGAGTATAAGCATGTGACTTACGTAGCCTAAATATCCCAACACATAGGAGAACTAACGTGTAGACTTTTAGACTTGAAAAAAACTAAAAAGCAGGTCTCAAGTCCGATCTCGCAGTACTAGACAGGATCAAGTGTTGGAGATGCCTCGCGTTCGCCGTGAATTTGAAAGAAAACGATTTGCGTACTTTGCTCCCAAATTATATAATGAACTGTCCTCCAGCGTAACAGGCCAGGGTGTATCTGAAACGACATACAAAGAAAATATATACAAGTATTTAATGTACAATACAAGGTGATATAGCCATATATAACTGTATGTCTAATATTATGTTTGATTTATTAATAACTTTAAAATAAGCTTTTATTTTTTTAAGAACTATAATAAGACATGAGTCGTTTTGTAAACCAGCAATAATTGTTGAAAACCGCTCCAAAATAAAGTCCTTATTTATTTATTTATTTAGACTCCTGCTTTTCAAATACTGCAATGAAGGAAGCCCCTAAGGACAAAAATAAGAATATATCGAGTACGATATCTCAGGAATGATTACAACTGTAGATTTTAAATACTACATTAAACTATATTTTTACATAGAAAAGTTTCTTTGACAATCTATGGGAGTTGACCAAGCGTCATTGAAACCGATCACTCAGTAGGATGTCCCAACTTCTCTTTTCCCTGCGGGGAGGATGTAAGTTTCTTTAATGTATGGCTGTTTGGCTGGTCTGTCCGTAGGAGTCGTTTGGAGTATAGTTTAGTTCAAGGAAGTCCAGGCTACTGTAATTCCTATATTATTTTTTATATACATGATTAACATTTCTAAATTGGATATTCATAGGAATTTATTACTTTTTTGAAAATGAGACTCTTATTATTATCAATGTTATATCTTGACAGGACGGATGGACCAGAATGTTTTTTCACTTAGGTTTCGTAAACTAAATTTATGCTTATTTCTATTATATAAAATAAAGTTACTTACACGATTTAATTATTCATCGTTCTACAAATCACTATAACAGTCACTTTCCTGTAATAAAACTGAGAATGAGATATCATACTAATATTTGGATGTTTTATTTACTTTCCGAATAAAATTAATAGATCGTATTACTGAAAAACTAAGTCTATCTGGCAATTACATGACACCATGAGTTTTGTTAGTGGCATTCTAGGTTTGGTTTGGTGTTTTTTTACGTCTTAAAACTTTAGCTATTTTTCATACATATATTCTGAATATTGGGATTGCAAAGAGTAGAGTTATTGTTTTAATAAACTATAATTGTAGCCGTGAAACATTTATTAAAGTCCTATTTATTAGTTTTTACAAACATTTTGGCTAAATTTAGTCTATAATCCAACATTCTCACAACACAAGATATAGGAATATATTTGGAATTAAAACTGCACACCAACACAAATCATTGGTGGTAACAATTAGTTTTATTCTAGGTCATGTTTTATATCATAATTTCTCTCCTTATATTCGAAATTTAAAGCTAATTAAGTCTTCGTCACAAAAGGTTTTAAAGGGTAGTTGATTTTTAACAGCAGTAAGGAGGCCGTGTCACTTATCTCTGTTGACTGGAGTAGAGAAGACATTGACTGACCCAGCTTTTGTGGGCTCCGGAAAATATTCGGCCGAGCCCCGTCCTGTACAAGTGTGGCGGGGCTGGCCTAGGCTACGTTAAAACTTTCAGAAAAAAACTGGTCTGAGTACGGTCCTGCTGACCGGAATGGACCCACTCTTCTCTAAAATAAACATAGAACAATCCATTTACACAGAGTTATTGTCCTGTTTGTAATTTTTTACTCATGATTTTTTACTCTATAATATTTTTAATCAACATAATGTCTTTAATCCTATTTGTTATTAAAGATTACAATCTGATTATGCATAATCACCTTGATTATGCATGGCTACGGACAACGGCTGAAGGAGATTGGATATATCCTCATTCTTAATCCGATAATTTCATATAGGAGATACATCATCTTACTACAAACAGGAGGACCATAGAGGACTGTGCGTCTGAGGATAGCCAAGAGCTGGTGGTCAGTAGAGTCCTTGTCCCTACATATCAACCTTGAAATTCCTTGTACCAGGGATTATAGTTCTGTGATAGACGTTGCATAAGCTGTAACCTACCACAAAAAACAAATAATTTTAGCGATTACTTATTTTTATTTTGTTTTTTTTTACCTACATCATTTTGAACCCTGCAATTAACCTGCTCATTATGAGCTCAGGCATGCACGGCAGCATTAGTATCATCTTAAGGATTTATTTTTACAGAAGGAACATTCCTTGCAAACATCTAGTGAACCTTAAGGATATAAACCTTTAGTTGTTATTCTGTCTACATCTACAATACGTACGCTGATTTTAATTCCTATTTACTTTGGATCATTAAAGTCAACTATTCAAAAATAAAATATTATTTTCAAGTTAAATCAAAAGTTATTATAAGTATAAAACTGTAATTAGTATATAAATACATCACTAATAAGTTATAATCACACTTAAGAGAGACAAAATTGACTCAGAATAATGAAATCTTCTTTTATATTTAGTTCTCGTACATATTAAGATTATTGTTAGTGAATAGCGCGTCCAAGTCAGAGCAACTCAAACTCTGACACATCACTTGATGTAGCTGAGACAGTAATTACATACCTACCAAGACAGTTGAATATGTTTGCTGGGCATATTATGGTAATCTTTCTTCAGCAGGTGCCTACTAGATGTGAAACTCCAGGTATTGTAGTATTGTCCCGAAACCGAAAATATAAAATTATTTAAGACAAAGAAGTGTAGTTTACGAAATCCCTAATGGAGTCCAGTAAGACATTAAGTGATTAAACGCAACGATACGAGAGAGCTCTGGAGTACGATTCAGTAACTAATTCATAAAGGTCAAAGTTATAGACTATTTTTCTTTTCGAAACTATCATGTAAAACGGTTAAAATATTTATTTTAAAGAATGTAACAAGATTTAGTCGAGTACAGATATTATTATTCAGCTATCTTACACTAATTTAACTTAAATTTCAATATTTATACTATGAAAATACGTCAGAAAGAACGCTGTTTACATAAGTAAGAAGCTGCTTCTCTTATACAAATTTTAATTTCTTATCAATTACGTAAAACAGGTCCTCATCCACACTGTCTCCTGAAGAGCCCACGCACTACAATCACAATAGACGGCACCTCCCGGACATACTGGACATCGGTCTAGCTGGCTCGCCCAGCTGGACGGACACATCGAGGTGTTTGCAGTGTCTGATCTCTCGTCAGACCACGTGCCAGTTGTCTTCGACCTCTCGGACGACGGAGCGCCATCATATCCTCCTACTCGTCCCACCAAGATCAACTGGCACCACTTTGCAAACCACCACTCTGACAGACATCGGCCACCACCAACTCCTGCCGAGTCACCGGACCAGCTAGACCGACAAGTACACGACTTGACTTCCATCCTCCAAGAAGCTATGACGGCCTCGTCATCTCCTCTCTCCCGGACTGAAATCACTCCACCTCTACCCGAGGAGTTGGGAGAGGAGATTCGCCTTCGTCGCAGACTGCGAAGGGAGTATCAGCAGTCCCGATGTCCCCACGCCAAGCAGTCCTTCAACCGCCAGGCCAGGAAGTGCTCTCGTCTCCTGGCTGAACACAGAGCGGCTGCGTGGGATGGCTTTGTGGAACATCAAGCTGACGGTGGTGTCGGCGGCATCTGGAAAATCTCCAGGGCACTTCGAGGGGAGAAGAATACCAACCGACAACTTCATGGACAGCGTGGTATTGTCTACTCCGCTGGAGATCGAGCAGAGGCCTTCGCCGACACCATGGAAGACCAATTCTCCCCACACGAGGATGTCTACGAAAAGGACACGTTCGAAATGATTGAAAACTTCCTGGAGGAATACCAACCTGACAAAGGCGACCTACTGCCCTCTGTGACTACATTTTAAGTGCAAGACCACATTCACCACCTTCGTCCGAAGAAGGCCCCTGGCCCGGACTCCTTAGGAACTCCAGCATTGAAGAACCTGCCGGCTTGGGTGATCGTCACGGTCACCTGCATCTTCAACTCATGCTTACGCCTGGCTCACTTCACGACCACCTGGAAGGATGCCAAGGTGATCATGATACCCAAGCCCGGCAAGGAACCTCTCTTCCCAGAGAACCACAGGCCAATCTCCCTCCTGCCTGTGCTCTCCAAGATTCTGGAGAAGATCGTCTTGGCGAGATTCCCTGAGGAGTTCTTCACGTCTATCAGGACAGAAAAATTCGGCTTCCGCACCGGCCACTCCACCACCCTTCAGCTTCGCAGAGTCCTGAACAACATCACCGGAGCTGTAGGAAGGAAGCACCACTCCACTTCGGTCCTGATAGACGTGAGCAAAGCCTTCGACAAGGTGTGGCACGAGGGACTGCTCTTCAAGCTGTCATCGTCTCCATTGCCTGGCAGGATTTTCCGGCTGCTCCGCAGCTATCTCCACCTCCGGACCTTCTCTGTCAGCGTTGCCCGATCCACCTCCATGACACGCCCAGTGACATCTGGTGTGCCACATGGATCAGTCCTCGGCCCGATCCTGTACCTGTGGTACACAAACGACTTTCCGGTCGCTCCGAGAGTGCAGCTCTCCCTGTACGCGGACGATGCGCTCCTCACGGCCACTTCTGCCAACCTGAGGATGGCTGGGTTCTACATCCAGCGGCAGCTGCACCTACTGGTTGACCAAGTGGAGGATCAAGGTTAACGTCGACAAATGTGAAGCCATAAATTTCACAAGGACAAGGAGACAAGCGGACGGCCGTCACCTGTCACTCAACGGCGACGATATACCGTAGAAGACCTCAGTCAAGTACTTGGAGGTACTCCTGGACTCCAAGCTGACCTTCACACCGCACGTCAAGAGGATCTGTGGCCAAGCGAGGAAGGGCTTCGGCAGCATCGGCCCCCTGCTCAACTCCACGAAGCTACCGACCAGGACGAAGATCCTGCTCTACACGGCTCTGATACGACCAGTGCTCACATATGCGGCCCCAGCATGGTACCACCTCACCTGCAAGACCGCAAGGAGGCAGTTGCTCGCTGTCCAGAGCGTGTGTCCGGCGGCCCACTGGGTCGCCCTGGTTCGTGCGAAACACCGTAGTCAGGGCTTCGTCCAACGTCCCTACCATCATTAGCTTCGTAGAAGGCCTGACATCGAGCCTTGAGGAAGCTGCAGAGTCCTCACCGTGGGATCACATCCGTTAGCTTCGCGCCCAGGAGGTCCCGCAACTGCGTCTTCCCATGGATGACTGATGACATCGACTACAACTTCGACTGCACCACGACACTTCACCCCACTGACAGGGTAGCGAAAGCTACTAGGGCTTTGACCCTCGAGACACAAGGCAAAAGCCTAACCGGCAGAGGCCTTGAAAGATGTGGGGGATCCACCCCCCCCCCCACAGTCACAGCGACTTGGACTTGGACTCCACACTATCTTCTTTCTTGTGTACGTTAAATTACAAAACAATTCTCTCTGTATTCTTTGGGTGCAGAGCGGATTATAAAGAGCATACAACACTTTTGTTTACATAGTACTAGTTTATTCACTACTTTTAACTGTTCCGGTGTCCGTTGCTAAAACTTGGATGCATATACTTTTTTATGTAGAGTTCAAATAGCAGAAGCAGCGATTTCTAAAAAATGTTTAAATAAATTTATTTGTTAGTTCTGTTCCTGGTCCTGGCCATAACGTAACCTGGTGGATTTTCCCAGACGTGCTCGAAATAGAAAAATTGTAGTCCTAAACTAAGCTAAATACTGAACAAATCTTGTATCTTGTTGTTTCAATAGATATACATAATTCGTACATATTATTATACTATTGGGTATATTTCAGCTGTATTCCCTATTTTCTTTTAATCTTGACTTTTGCATACACGCCATTTCATACGTTATGTATATTACTAAAATGCAACAAAAATCCCGGTTGAGCTAATAGCCTTAATTTTTATCGGTACAAATATATCAATAAACATATATTTTATATCATGCTTGCTTCAAAATGCAAGCTACAGACACGTTTGATATGACATGTTATTATACATCTACATCTAAAAAACTTATTCAAATGTCCCCCAAAAACGTTTCATAATCATACTTTAAGAATTTATAACTAATAATATTATATAAAATATTAGGACTGGATTGTTCCCACTTTTATTCAGAGGGAGTAAATTAAAGTTCTGAATCGTATTGGGTTTTGGTACAGCCTATATCATTCAGGTTTAATTTTCAAAGTACAAACAACTTAAAATTTAGAATAGAGTAATCTAAAAAATATTTTTACGTTTATACGGATGTTATGGGGTTATATGACTATTCTAAAAATGTTTAAGCTACCTCTTGTGCTACTACATATTTATAATTTTCCCTTTTATGCAAGTAACATTGCCAAATTGTTAACAACTATAGGTTAGCTAATTTTTAATGTTAAATGCTGGTAAGATATACGTGTATGGGATTTTTATTCGCGTATACAAACCTAAGATTTCTGGTTTAGAAACACTTCTGGCCCAAATTGTTTACATTTTAGCCGCAAGTTATAATTTGCCTGAGTGCCCCGTTAAAAATATTACAGGCATACATCAGTTTTTCTGACAGGCCTATTTTAATAAAACACGTCTATTCCTGACCGTTATAATTAATTTACGACTTTGAAAAAACCTGATTTTCAGAAGTGCCTTACCATTCAATAGACTACATTTAGAGAGATTTATCCAGACCACGTGAGGTGGAGGTATTTTTGCTGGATAACTTATTGAAATAAACTAGCCTCCGAGACTCATGAGAAGAAGCTTGGATAAAGATACTAGTATAACGTAAATAGGACTAATGTAGATAATAAAGAGGTGTAGGAGTAGCTGGAAAAAGAAAAAAACACCAAGAGTATATTGTCTATTTTAAAATCTATATTTACAGATGTAGTTCAATATTTACATAGATTACTGCATTATAGACATCTCTCAATTTCTAAAGAAGGTATATAAAAAATTTAAGACGAATTCTTTTTATTATTCCAAGTATATGAATCAGTACATACATTCGTAGTAACTAAACAGAAGTTTCTTGGAAAAAACAAGTAAATACGAACACAACTTATTGTTAGGTTCACTAAATAGACCTGATTAAAACTGTTCTCACTCTCAGATTGATTTAAAATTGTCGTAGCATACGTATGCAATACATTCATTTTAGTTGTTCTTAGAAACAATAGTAAATAGCACAGAAACATTTTCTTTGTTTGAAGGTTATTTTTAACGATTGAAGGATTGTGAAGGAAACATTTTAGTACCCTTCAGATTAATGCAAAAGTAACAGATTATAGGCTAAATATATTAGTTTCATCCATTAGTAAATTTTTTACCTAAAAATTCAAGTAAATACCATTGTATATAAACAGTTATAATTCCTGAAATACAAAAAATATTGAAAAACTAAACAAAGAGAAAAATTCTGCATTGAATTATGGGTTATCTTATAATTTAAATTTAAATTCTACCGAAGTAGTTTTATTTCTGAACGAATGGACTTCTTCATACTAGGTGAAGATTATTGTTACTCGTACTCTGGAGTTGATAAGCTGAGACATTAACTACTACTGTAGAAGATATTGTAGAAGATGTCGCCTAGCCACATTCTAGTAGTTCTTTTTTCAGCATGTACCTAATAGATTTCCACGTTTTGTATTAATATGCCATAATTAATATTGATAAATTGCAGTTGCTATATAATACAAAATTCTTTTCATGAAATGGAAGTTATAATGTAGTTTAAGCGGAATGTTTTAAGCATTTTTTAAATTTCAATGTATTCCAGTACGGCATTGACAACTGTATTACTTATATTGTGCAATTGCTGTATCGAGTACTATGGAAAAGTGTCAAACAAATAAGTTGAATCACTTTTGTTTCATAAACTGTTTACAAGTATACAAATTATTACATGCAGTTAACCATCATTTAGATGGGCTTCCTTACAGTTTGTCAGTTATTACACACTACTTTGCTCACTCTTAGTATTTATGCTACTACCGAATACCGGGAAAATAGCTGTGCGATATAGCTAATGAAATGTTTTTTCTTAAAAAGTTCTATGTTTCTATCAACTGTGTACATCAGATTTAAAATTTATAAGGCCGTTCAATATCTTGGAAAATATTAAGATAATTCTATATGCTCGCTTTAGGTACATGGAGAATTGGCCTACCCGCTACCCTACCCACCAAAAACAATCCAAACCGATGAGATTTATTTTTTTTTTTTGTATATTGATCAATATGCTACATATTATGAAATTATTTATAAGATCAACAAACATAAATATCTCTTTAATTTCAATCACGTTACTATTTTTTAAATATATACTATTATTTATTTATAGCCAATAAAATATGCACTGGTCTAATGATATATGCTGCGATAAATTGTAGATAAAAAAGGATTTAAACTGCGTACGAATGTCATGAGATAGTGAGAGCAGAAACTGATCGATAAACACTAAAAATAACTCAATGTAGGTCCTGGTCCCTGTCCTCTCTCTGAGCCTCGTGTTCCTTGTCCGGTGATTCTCAGAGGTGCTGCAATTAGACTGATTTGAATATATTACTTAACAGTTCAACACATTGATATTTCCCGAACTTTACTTGTTGATTCCATGGATATAAGTAATTTAAATGTCTACTGCTGTAGGCACATATCAGCTGGGTTCTTTCAATAATAGTGTGAATATATCTTCCACAAGGGACGTTCCTATATAGACAAAACCAGGTTTCCTTGTATTTATTTTCTCCAGGGGCCAAACATTTACGAGTAGAAGCTGTCAGCCTAGATTTTCGTAAAAGTGATGACATTTTTCATTCAAAAATGAATTGATCTTCAGCCAACACTAGTTTTGGTCTGGTAATAAAAGAAGTAAAAAACATACGAAGCAATATGTTTATCAAAAATAATTATTTTATACAAACATTTAAATCCAGCTGTCACATACGTAAGTGATAGTTATATCACCGTCAGCCAACGATGTGGAAAGACTAAATAAGCCATTTCCAGCCAAATTTTGTACCGATATTGTCAAACATTCCAGGTTTATATTTTTACAAAGAGTGACCTATGAATATTTACACCTGTAAAATACCGTAGTATATATTAATCTTTATGTTTTACTCTAAAATTTATCATTAAACGTTCTCAACGTGCCCTAGTCATGCTCAGAGTTCCTATTCTTGTAAGCAAAGGGAGAAAGCCTCACGGCTATAACTTCTGTGGTTTTCATGGGAATAATCCCTAACACCATCCATCTCACAACAGGAGCATTTTCATTTCGCAGCAACTCGGTCTATATACCACACTGGATGAGTTTATAGTGTTATAGCATCAGACTTACAATTCTTTTAATTTTTAAATATTTCAATACTAGCAACGAAATAATGTATAGAAAATTGACACTATACTCTACAGACTTCACTTGTTGTTGCTTGGTACCTTAAAACTTTAGGAGAGGAGAGTAAAGTCAGACTCCTTAAATAACAAAAATAAGGAAAAATATTTTATAATATTCTTTACAGTTGTTACGTGATATGTAATAGGCTTTGCTGAGTTTTCATGCCAAATTTCAACTCTAGAGCTCTATTCATTTTCGATATATCTTGTTGACAGATAAACATACAATCATACATGAGAGAAATGTTTACATCCACAGTGACCAAGGAGAAATCGTGTGAGCTTTCTAAGTGGTAGGCTTCTATGACGCTCAGCCTAATTCCATGGTTAGATAGTACCATCACATAATTAATTTTGTCTATGTAGAAACCTCATGCAAGGTATTACAGCAGAACTCTAATACAATATCTAGTAAACAAAAGAAGGTACTACAACGAATGTGTGCAATTAAGTCATATATTACCAGTAACTCTGAACATTGACCACAATACATTACAATTTCTTTTTACTCTATAAATAAAAATGTCATTAAAATCACACATGATAGTTAGTAGACAGTTTGTTTACATGTTTATTAATTCACCTGTCTTACCGTTTTTATCATGGTTGCATTTAAAAACAAAAAAATATTTCCTAACGCTCAGCCAAATTCGTTCGATTGCCATGAACTAATATCAAACACAGTAACGCAGCTAATTTTGGAAGAGTTAATTCTATGAGTTTTGAGTTTAGCTCAAGTTTACCTTCATCTTACGTGCAGCAAGTGAAATAAATCGTCTTCCACACAAGCAAATTTTGCGTGCAACCAAATCTTCCACACATTACACAGCTATGGCGTGAAGGGATGATTTAGTGAGGAAGGCCGTGAATGTTTAGTGTCAAAACGATGCGGGGGTTTCGTTTTAAACTTTTTCGTTATCGTGGCCGTCTATTTTTGGATACCTTTAGACGAACGTGACTCCAGATTTCAGTTCTCTAATTTCAGGTGATTCATGAAAGAGGAGGTTTAACTGCAGCTAAATATTACATGAACATTGAATCAGACCTTCCCACCATAGCTACGTTATGTGTAGAACACTCGGTTGCTCAACTGTGCTTTGGGATTTTTGCACTACATTTTGCAACTGATGAGACTATCTCTTGAAATATGAAAGAGCTCTGGCATGAATTTCTGTAACTAAAAGAATGAGTTAAATTTTCAAGAACAAATTTAGGTCACAACTGTTTGGTATGGTTTTTAAGTTTTGAAATATATCAATTAAACCAAAAATAATTATTATTGTTATATCTTAAATAAAAACCTACGACTAATTTCAACTCGTTACGAATTTTTGCAACGCTAGAAATATTGTTGTAAAAGACAAATTAGAAAATGCTTCTCATAACAATATATACATATTTTTGATAAAATTACGCGAAACTCCTAATATCTATTGGTGTCCATTCTGTACGAAATATTGTAAACTGATTTTCCTGTACTCTTTGGGTTCTAAGAGGATTATAATAGAACCAAACATGAATTAGTAGCTTTTACACAAAACATAACAATGCAATGTATTAACTATATTTAATTTGTACTTCTGTTAGCACTACATATAAACTATTCTGGTATTTTATGCTTTATATGATAGCTGAACCTGGAATTTAAACTGTTTTGTATAACGAGAACTAGTGAGTAAATCTATGATTTTTATTTTATTAAAAAAACTCATCCATGTAAGTCCTGGTCCTGATCATGCTTCTGGCCATCATATCGTGTTCCTGGTGCTACTTCCGTGACTAGCTGTGAATTGAGTGAAGTTTGAAAAATGATGCGACAAAACACTTTAGAATTATTAAAAACATTAAATTATAAATGCCATTTTAATTCCATAGATAAAAGTAATATTTTACTTATAATGCTGCTTACGTTTCACCTGTCCCTTATATTGCTGACGTCACGACTACTAATCCAACTAAACGCTGATTACCCCAACACATATATGTTAGGGGCACAAACGGGTAAATAAAACAACTATAAAAATTGTAATAAGATTTTTTCCCGCGTTTCCGACTTATGTGCTACATTATTAGTGTGTGGATGCAATATCCATGGACACTGTTCGACAAGAAATTGTGTACTATAGCTAATTAATATATAATAGTTTATATTATAAATGCAAAATCATTTGAAGATTTTTGGATGTGTAATAATCACGAGAACCCTATTGGGCAGATTTTAACTAAACTTGATAAGAGCATTACTTAGATACAAAGAAAACTTAATCGTATTTACATATTAAAATATTCCTTAAAGAGTTTTACTAAATTTGAATAATATTTAATAACTTAAATATGAATTGAATTTTAAATTTAACAATATAGTTATTCGCTGCTTAACGTGTGACAGGACGCAGTGTATTCAAGTATTTTGTAGTTCAATATATAAATATCATATGTCGTAGTAAGATGTACATAGTAATATCAAGTACAATATATTTTTATATGGATGGTAGCAATGGCATATAAAACCAATTTACATATTCTGCTATCTTACGAAATACTTATGTTTAGATTTGTGAACATTTCCCATAGAGTATTATTAATAGACATGTGTATCAATAGGTAATAAAGTCAAAATTTAGATAATCCTGTACGACGATTTATCATTATGCAATAGTAATTAATTTCTTATAAATTAATGGAATGTGTGGCTCACAAATAAATATAATACCGCTAATTACATTTCAGACACTTGATAGTTTATTATTTAATTAGTAATTAAGCTTCTCAGGTAACAAAGGCACATTGTGAGAGAATTTTATACGCTAATCTCATACGGTAGTAATTAATTCTTTACGAAGACTTAAAGAATGGAAGATAACAATGAGTATAATGGACAAATGAGTATAATATCTAAAATTTATGATTGAAAACAATTTCTTTATTGTTTTAGCCTAAATGTTGTGGCATTGTAAGCTAACTAATATAATTATTAATAAAGTACATTGCAATTTATAAAATAATTATATTAGAGATGTAGCCTCTAAAAGTGTTTTATAATAATAACATAATATTAATAAACTTTTATCACTTTTAAACATTTATTTTACGTACGATGTACATTTCGGAATCAATGATTCCGAAATGTACATCGTACGTAAAATAAATGTTTAAAAGTGATAAAAGTTTATTAATATTATGTTATTATAATTATATTATTAAAAACCCTATATGAGGATGTTGTTTTATTTATATTTTTTATATAAGAAATAAAAGAACAAGACATTTTATCGTGCAGACGCGAGATGCCTGCACATACACTATATGGATAATAGAACAGAATATATAGAGGAATTATAAATATACTAGCATTTATTGGTACATCTATGAGCCCAACCAGCAACACAATATAATATTTACTGTCTAAAATAGTGGCTTGATGTAATCGTTGAGTATTCATTAGTTGTAGTAATACATTAAAAACCCAGATATCACAATTTAGGTACATTTAAAAAAACTAAGGTTATTTTAAAGCATAAACTAACCTTTGTCTTGAAAAAGTAATACATTTTGGTAGATATTCATTCGGGAATTTAATTTATAATCATATGTTAATAATTCAAAATATGTCCCGAGTTAGCGGAACTAGACGTCACCGGAAGTCTCCTCAACCGCAACAGGAGGTCTCGGAAGCGCGCCCCTCCTAAACTCATACGAAGCATACGATGAGTTTAAGGGCTCAATAACTCCTTGATCCAAGAGATCCTTGATGATGCCACGCATAACCTCCATCTTTGGAGGAGCCAACTTGTATGGGTGGGAGCGTACTGGCTGAGTTTCAGTCAGACGAATTGAGCAAAGCTCACGGAGAACCCCAGCTTGCTCCTCATCCAAGTGACCGAACGGGTCCCCAGGGGCAGAACCTTCCTCACACTCCACCTCACTAACCTGCGGTGTTGATTTGAATTTATCAGAAAAGGGGACTGACACTCGCCGATTGAATTTGAAATAAGATCCAGCACCAAACCAGTCTTTTGAATAAAATACGCCCCCAAAATACAATCCATGCTCAGGTCCTGGACCACAAGGAAGCTCCACACCTATTAAAAACATTCAACCTTAAACTTGATTGAAGCCTTCCTCGAAATTGTAAGAGGGGAATTAGAAGCAGTCCAGCAAGTTAAAGAAGACTTCTCGGTGTGTTTCACCAAACCTAACCTTGAAATGGCCTCAAATAGACGGAAAGAGATGAGGCTACAGGCTGACCCGGAATCAACTAGGGGCTTATGCACTGAGTCTCCTCTTAAGATATTGATATAAGGGCACACCGAATATGCTGTCCTAAGCCGTATGTTTCCTTTTTCTGCTAGGCTCATAGTGTTCAAACTATTAATCAAACTTTTCGCACAGGTACTATTTTTTTGAAATTTTTTCTTAGACCTCTGGGGAACTTCAAATAAAACCCCCCTTTGATCTAGATTTTTGGACCAGTGCGATATCTCCTAGGACACTCCCGACGAGTATGACCTCGTTCACCACAGGCATAGCAGATGGGTAGACGAAGCCCACCTGAGGGAAGTGGCCCAGCCGCGGGATTCTGTACGGCCTTGACAGCCCGGGAGGACTGGATGGAACGATGAATGTTCTTCTCCGCCCTCTGCCGGTCAGCAAACTGCACGCTGCGCGAAGCAATGCACAGTCGGTCCAGTTCAGAAAAGGTGGAAGGGCGACCAGCAAAAACCAGACGGGACCTCCCTTCAGGATTGAGACCTTTAAGAATGGTGGTAACCACAGTACTTTCAGGGATATCGAGCCTTAACACCCTACTAGTGTCCCTCACCTCGGCCACAAACTTTGCCAAATTCTCTTCGTTGCCCTGAGGCCTAAAGAATTTCTCCACACGGAGACGTTCCCTCAACGGACCAGGAACAAAGAAATCCAATGCCTCCTTATGAAAATCATCCAGGGTACCACCCCTCTGGAGAACTCGAACCAGACAGTCACCCAAAGGTGGCCTACAAAACGGAGAGATGACATGCAGGAAGCTTGATCCCTGAAGGTCAGGCAAGTCATGCAGTCGCAGGATCTCAGTTAGAAACCGCAGCAAAGCTTCAGTATCTAGACCATCCACCGTTGGTAGTCGCTGCAGCAACGGGGTAAGTAGGTTCGGAAGCTTATGATACTGAACAAAGGATCCCGTCACCACAGTCCCCAGTCCTCCATATCCTGCAGGCATTTAGGTCACAGGCCCCCGGGCCCCGTCCACACCAGACACCCCCGACGCCACACCCACATCAAAGTCCGCAACGACTGAACCAGGGATCTGGCCTTCACCCTTAACAGCCGTAGCAGAGTCAACCGCAGTCAAAGTTTTTCCAGGAGCCTTCGCCCCCTCGTCCCTCTAGAGTACAGTCAGCAGGCTGTCAACCGAGGTGATGCGTTCCTCCAACCACTCCTTATCACCAGAACTAGTAAGCTTGGCTCTAAGTAGCGACAGCCTCATATGTAGATAGTTAAGCCGGGACAAATACCTAGCCCTCTCTCGGCCAGTGGGCGGCGACTCCAACCAGTCCTCCTGACTATTCTCAAAAGTCTCCAACTTAGCCTCCAAAATAGGCCTCTGTTTCTGGAACGTCAAATCTCTAGGCCAGGTAGTGTCCAGGTCCATATTATCTCGCAGTTGCTTCCGCATGGACTCGCAGTCGGAACCCGGAGTAAACCCACGAGCCAACAGCTCAAAATGGAGACCCTCCTTCAATAAGTACTCAGGCACCAGAGAGACAGGCATGATAACAAATAAAGACACAGACTAACAAGCAACACACTGACTCGAAGTCAACGACTAACAAAGCAATTTATCTAAGGCGACAAGTGAATAACGCAGTGAACAACACTCTCAGCAGGGTCCCCAGAATTCCTGCCGTCCACGAAACACGGCAGCGAAACAAAAATACCACCACAAAACACTACGCCGTACCAGAGCAAAACCAGGAAAAAACAACGATGACAAGGTATAACAAAAACACACAAGTAACAATAATCAGAAAATAATAAACCAGTTCACACACTTCCAGTTGATCGGCGATAAATAGCACAGCGAGGCGGCACAGGCGCAGGAAGACACAATCTAATAACTCCAACTCATCCCTCTCACCACCAGTGGCAAAAAAAAAACCCGGGCCCGCAGAGGGTAAAACACGTAACAACGCTCTGCTACCATTTTGTCCCGAGTTAGCGAAACTAGACTTCACCGGAAGTCTCCTCAACCGCAACAGGAGGTCTCGGAAGCGCGCCCCTCCCAAACTCGGAGCAAAGCATAAAAAAAGCAACCATATGCCACTAGTGAGAAGAGAGACAAAGAGAGACAATATGTCCAGTACATAATATAATTAAATAGGTGGCAACATTTTTACACAAAAAACAATAAAATAAATTCCCTTGCCATAGAAGTAAATAAAATATTTAAACTGCCGCACCACGGTGCACCGAGTACCTTACAAACAAAATAACAAAATAAATAGAATTCCAATATTGATAATAACAAAATAAATAGCATTTGACATATAAATAACATAATAAATAGAAATTTGACAAATAAATAACATAATTTATAGAAATTTGACATATAAATAACATAATAAATATAGAAATTTGACATAAATAACATTGTTTCAGGTACGGCATGTAGGAAAAATTTTTAACTGGTAATTATTATGAACTGAGGGGAGAGAAAAGGTTGTAGAATTTCTAGGCCCACTATTTTTAAAAGGTAATTTTGTTTGAAGTTTGTAGCCAAAAATTAAAAAAAAAATATTTAAAGCGAATTTTTGAAGGAGGCGGGGGCTTAGTTGCCTCCACGAATCCGAATTAAAGATGAAATCCTCCCCTTCAGATCATGTCACTAAACTAAATAAATACTAGTTAATATTAACACTGGCCCTCCTCCAGATATAATATCTGGCAGCGCTCCACAAAACCCAATCCTCTCAACTTCAGTACAAGAAGAAGGAAAAAATCATTTTATATCCAACCTTGTTCAAGACGAAATGAAGTACAGACAGTCCAGTTGGATGACGGTTCAGTAGCGCTGGCAGGGCGCGGGCATTCAATTTTGGTTTAACAGTGCTGTTTCATTGGGCAGACTCGCCGCACCAGTCCTGTTGACGGCACTCACGGGGACCATATTAAATGCCAACATAACCAGTAGATATTCAGAAGAGTTTATGTTTATGTTATATAATTATGTTTGGCACAAATTACATATAAAATATTTAAATTTAACAATTAAAAATAACAATCTGTAGCTAACAGTACCTTTTAAGTATTGAAAAACTGTTTCCCGAAAATAACTCAAGACACCAAGTATTATAAGATACACTACTTGGTGACAATATTAAATATTACATACAAAACAAATTTTCAAAATTTTTAAACATTTACTTATAGGCTAGAACAGCCATATTAAATTATTCAGCTTGGTAACATTTACATGTAAAAATAATTCACTGTATTTTAACCATTCTATAATATTAATTGTAATGTAAATTATGTAATTTACAAATAATAACAGTACATTATTTCCCAAATAACAATAATTAAATTATAATCCAATACTAAGCCGTCCACGCTACTATAGAGCAAGTAATTAATTAAACAATAAAATAGAAATCATGAATGTTGCCACCCAATTTTTGCACGCAACACAAAACACGAGGTAACAAATTACGAAAAGTCTGTACCGTCTCGCTTACACTAAATAAAGACAAGGTGATTACTAAATAAATAATTTACGTTCGCCGAACGGATCAATTAGAAAGCACTAGTGCAAAATATAATATTTAACTGGCATAGTTCATAAATAACAAATTAGAACGTTACGAAAGACAGGATAGAACACTTTGCGACACGAAAACGTACACAAGGAATAGAAATTACAAAAATAAAAAATAAACTTCTTTTAACTAAGGAACGAAAATTATGTGTCTGCTTGGGAGAGAAAAACCACCAACTATTTTAAGTTAAGACAGTGAAAGAGAAAAAACTATTACCTGCCGAAAGTCGGAGAATTAGCCAGCCATAGGCATCAAGACGAGCAGTCAACAGCCATAGATTCACGTCGCCTCTGCCGAACGTGTACGACCGCTCCGATCAGGAGCCGCTGCCGGTAATCAGCTTGTCAGTAATCAGTCAAGGCTAACCACCTGACCTCGACTAATCAGCTCATCCAGGCAGAAAACTGGCGACTGACAAAAGTGGCCGAGGTGGGAAAAATAATAGACAAAACTATCTAAACTGAGCCCCGGCTCAAATGTTTGCATCTAAACACGTTAAAAGCGGCTATTGTCCACACATTAATTTAAATCAGAAATCTAAAAGAGGAATTTTCAGATATAGTTTTGTCTCCAAATAATGTTTATTTGAGTGTTAAACCACAAGGATAACTCATTACAATTTACTATTAATATTTATGAATGTAATTAAATTTGATACCATCATTTGAAACCATCTTTTCATAAATTAATTACGGTTCCAGCTTTCTTGTAAATGAAATTGTATATCTTACAACGCATAATGTCCAAAATTTTAAACGTGTACCATTTTCTTGCTTATAGTTTTTAAACGTCAAATAAATGTAAGATGTCACAGAGTATGGCGTTGATTTGTGAAACCCCCTTGAATACATCCTTCGTTGAAAACATCATAATCCTGAAGGATTTGTCAAAGGAAAACCGGTGAAGTATAAGTTCTGCAATCATGTGTAATACGCCATATACCTGAATCAACATGGTAACTTTACTACTCATATAATAACGTAAAATTAGAGAAGGCATTTCCTACAGATGTGGGTAAACAATCCAACGAGTCATGAACTAAATATTATTATGCACAAACCTGCAAGATTATGACAACCATCTAAGGCAGTAACCGGGTCAGATCGGAGGTTATTGCTATACAGGATATCCTTAGGATGCAAGCCAATCCGACCAAGTATTGAACTACAAAAATAAACCTCAAACGTTAGTCTAGGTATAATCCCGTAGATATAAATCAAATTTAAAGCTTCAGCTGAAGACCAAAAGACCCTACGATCGGAAGCCTGCACTATATTATTAACTATATCCCCTGGCAGCAAACCTTTCCAGTAGTGGTCCCCATTCTGTCACCTATCAACAACAACATTAGGAACTTGACTTGGCATCAAATCGCTGATAGAGCTTCCTCGACAAAAAAGGACCGATGGCCCACCATTATGCTCTCTTCCAAATGTGACCACGGCAGCCTGGGCTGGGTCAACACAAATAAAATTCTATCTAACCAGTTTACTGCTCCCGTTAGGATTGCATTAGTCAATTCCGTGACTGTGATTTTAAATTTACCAGTCACAAGAATTATCATGTCTTCTCATCTGCATACATCTGTTGGAAAAGACCTCTACTGTTACAGACCTAAACAGGTCGTCCATAACAAGGAGAAAGGACGCCATCCTGAATAGAGACTTAAGTGGTTCTTTCACTGATCCTTTTACCCTAAATAGTGGGCGTTTCTAGATATAAGTAGAAATTTATGATCCAAATATTTTTGTACTGTTGAATTTTATATATACATGAAAACTTTAGTAATTTAATTTTGGAAATAGAGAATCTGGAAAAAGTTAGAAAAATTATTACAGTAAGTTGTCAATGTATTAAATTCCAGAGACATTTTGTATCACATTCTTGGTAAAAAGTATATTAAATTTACCCATTGTTCATTGCTTAAAAGTTCTATTGGAATTAAAAACAGGCGGAAGATTGTTTTCATTATTAGATAACAAAGAAATTAGAACAGTTTTTATGGTTTAATTTTGTAAAAGATAAAGCGAAAATAGACATTTTATTAAACATTCTATTGCTTCAAGGACTGAACACAAACGAAAAAAACTGAATTACACGTATTTAAATGTTTAGAACTAATTAACACTTGAACTGACTATTAATAAGTGCTTTATATCCTGATGTGATTAAATGCTAGTCTCAGAAATAAAACGAGGAATAGGCGACTTATAATATATGATAAATGAATGAAAAATAAAACTTGCTGAAAAGTTCTCAAATTTATTGATACTGTTAAGAAATAAACATTATAAAGAAGTTGTGTACTGGAGTCATTCTGGTATTGCTGTACGAGTGTGTCCTTTCAATTTAGAAGTTCATCAGACGCATTTGTGAATTATGTATTCTAGTTTGCCACGACACAGAAGTTCAATTATTATTAGTGATAGCAAGAATACTATTAGAAGATGGAATTTAAATCTAAGTAAAAAGTTTTACTACTGCATCATTTTAATTTCCAATGTATTATCTCTTGTATTTGGGATGCGTGCTCTGGTGGATGTTTACGTAACTAACGGAATGATTCTGGATTTGTAGACTATATCTTTCTTTTAAATTATTTGAAACCGTATTTTAAATTATTAAGATTAAAACATCAAACGTGGTGTGGTTGTGTATTACTAATGTTACTCAGATCACGTAGACTAATTTAAACTAACCATAATATTGAGCCTAAGAAAAAAGTCCAAACAGTTGCTCCAAGACGTACGTTAGAACATTAATCTCATACAATATTAAATATTTGTCATCAACCAGGCACAACAGTACCAAAATTGGTGTGATTAGTGGAACTTGCAAAATGATTGAACACAATTCTCCCTGCACGCTTTGGGTACAGAGAGGATTAAAACAGGCCAAACACAAGTTTAGTTGCTTTGTATAAAGAAAATCAGTGAAAGTCTTTGAGAAATAAAAGGAAATTGACGAAATAATACATTGTATTTTAAAGTTCTATTTTCTTTCGAATTAGGTCATCGTTTTATATAAATTTTCATGTGTTTTTTGTTGTATTTAATAGTCACTAAAACTAAAATTAATTTCTTTGGGTATCAAGAGTCATCATTAGGAGAAATTGTGATTAATCAATAATAGAAGTAACTCATCGTTGTAAGTCCTGGTCCTGGTCCAGCTTCTGACCATCACATTGTACTACTTGTGGTGATTACCTGACGTGCTGCAATTTGAACGATTTTGGTAATGCTGACACATACTCGTAATACTATTTAATGATAAAAAAAATTAAAATATCAGACCTTTGTTGTTTCTATGGATATGAAATAATGTTTGAGTGGAAACTGTTAATTATATATCATATGGGTGTCTCATTCTTATATCTTTTGGCGCCTTGTTATCTAAAGGATACTACTAAAAAGAAATTAATTTCTACTTGTCTAATCTCTCATACACATAGAGAAACTATATATATATATATATATATATATATATATATATATATATATATATATTTATATATCATAAGTTATTCACTATGATATAATTTCATAATGGTATTTTGGAATGGTTACTTTGTAAATATCCCTCTGGGCATTACCTTTTAGGGCGAAGGATTACTTATGTATTTAGAGTGAAAACAAAATATACGCTTTGATAAATTTAGTTAGTTATTTTTGAAGTTGAGGGGTAGATGTTCCCATAACTTTTGGGAGCATTAATTTGTAAAGCAGGCAATTCTTAATTTTTCAGCAGCATATGTTGAACGAGGGCACCCTTGTTCTAGGTTGCCTAACTGTGGGGAAAAGCGGGATAAAAGTAAAAATATTTGACAGTAATGGAGCATCCATACAATAAGGGCTCTTTTTTCTTCTTAGTCTTTAAAAGGGCGGCCGATTTTTTAATGCTTTGACGCATTGAGAAGCATAAGGCAACCAGATTTTAACTTCAGTAGTCTCAAATACATGCCAAGGGATTCTAGCAGAGGCTCTTTGGAATGTTTAAAACATTTGACCAGAATGCAATTGATAAACCACATTAAAATTACAAGGTAGTGAAATAGAAGCAGGTATTTGAGATATGTACTTCTGTTCTCTAAATAATCTACAAAGCGGATCATCTCTAAATATGCTGAGTCTATGGAAATGTTCTTACTCATAACGGAAATCCCGTGATTATGCATACCCTTGTACACAGAGAGACTACTTCTACTCAATGACTTTAGCAGGTCGTCCAAAATAAGATTTATAGAGATTAGAAGTAATACTATCGAAGCCCCAAAAGAGTCGTTTTAAAAATTCTAACCAATAACAAGTATTTTAGGGCAATACCTAAAACAGTTTTTACTCAGTATAATAAAATTAATCTATGTATTTATTTAAGCCTGGACAATCAGTAGTCTTAAAAAAGAAGATAATACACTACTGCAGGTGTTGCAAAATACTGCTTTCATTCAAATCGAACACTAGCTCCTTGGTAAAATAAAATCTTACAATTTAGTACAAACAAGTTAATTCTTTGGCTTTTATGAAACATGTTGTGTCCTTATATATAGATTTTTTTGAGGGTTCTCGCTTTCATAAGAGAGAGATAAAAAGACAGCAACACAATTGTTTAAGAAAACTGTATTTACAAAGTTACACACTCATAAATCCCTAAAGGTTTTAACAACGTTCAATTTTCATCAAAATATCAGTTCTTGTTTATACCTTTTGATGGATCTTCTACATCGGATATTTTTGATAACATTTGATAACTTTAATGCTTAAACTGAAACTAAACGGATGTTAATCATAATCATTAATTAAGAATATATAATAAACAAGAAATAAATTTCTTTGGTTAGTTCTATGATTTAATAATCCAAGTCCAAGTCCAAGTCGCTGTGACTGTGGGGGGGGGGGTAAATCCCCCACATCTTTCAAGGCCTCTGCCGGTTAGGATTTTGCCTTGTGTCTCGAGGGCAAAAGCCCTAGTAGCTTTCGCTACCTGTCAGTGGGGTGAAGTGTCGTGGTGCAGTCGAAGTTGTAGTCGATGTCATCAGTAATCCATGGGAAGACACAGTTGGGGGACCTCCTGGGCGCGAAGCTCACGGATGTGATCCCACGGTGAGAATTCTGCAGCTACCTCAAGGCTCGATGTCAGTCCTTCTACGAAGCTCCTGATGGTAGGGACGTTGGACGAAGCCCTGACTACGTTGTTCCTCACGAACCAGGGCGACCCAGTGGCCCGCCGGAGACACACGCTCTGGACAGCGAGCAACTGCCTCCTTGCGGTCTTGCAGGTGAGGTGGTACCATGCTGGGGCCGCATATGTGAGCACTGGTCGTATCAGAGTCGTGTAGAGCAGGACCTTCGTCCTGGTCGGTAACTTCGTGGAGTTGAGCAGGGGGCCGATGCTGCCGAAGCCCTTCCTCGCTTGGCCACAGATCCTCTTGACGTGGGGTGTGAAGGTCAGCTTGGAGCCCAGGAGTACCCCCAGGTACTTGACTAAAGTCTTCCACGGTATGTCGTCACCGTTGAGTGACAGGTGACGGCCGTCCGCTTGTCTCCTTGTCCTTGTGAAGTTTATGGCTTCACATTTGTCAACGTTGACCTCGATCCTCCACTTGGTCAACCAGGGCTCCAGTAGGTGCAGCTGCCGCTGGATGTAGAACCCAGCCATCCTCAGGTTGGCAGAAGTGGCCGTGAGGAGCGCATCGTCAGCGTACAGGGAGAGCTGCACTCTCGGAGCGACCGGAAAGTCGTTTGTGTACCACAGGTACAGGATCGGGCCGAGGACTGATCCCTGTGGCACACCAGATGTCCCTGGGCGGGTCGTGGAGATGGATCGGGCAACGCTGACGGGGAAGGTCCGGAGGTGGAGATGGCTGCGGAGCAGCCGGAAAATCCTGCCATGCAATGGAGACGATGACAGCTTGAAGAGCAGTCCCTCGCGCCACACCTTGTCGAAGGCTTTGCTCACGTCTATCAGGACCGAAGTGGAGTGGTGCTTCCTTCCTACAGCTCCGGTGATGTTGTTAAGGACTCTGCGAAGCTGAAGGGTGGTGGAGTGGCCGGTGCGGAAGCCGAATTGTTCTGTCCTGATAGACGTGAAAAACTTCTCAGGGAATCTCGCCAAGACGATCTTCTCCAGAATCTGGGAGAGCACAGGCAGGAGGTAGATCGGCCTGTGGTTCTCCGGGAAGAGAGGGTCCTTGCCGGGATGGGTATCATGATCACCTTGGCATCCTTCCAGGTGGTCGGGAAGTGAGCCAGGCGTAAGCATGAGTTGAAGATGCAGGTGATCGTGACGATCACCCAAGCCGGCAAGTTCTTCAATGCTGGAGTTCCTAAGGAGTCCGGGCCAGGGGCCTTCTTCGGGCGAAGGCGGCGAATGTGGTCTTGCACTTTATGTGTAGTCACAGTGGGCAGTAGATCGTCTTCGTCAGGTTGGTATTCCTCCAGGAAGTTTTCAATCATTTCGCACGTGTCCTCGTCGTATACATCCGCGTGGGGAGAATTGGTCTTCCATGGTGTCGGCGAAGGCCTCTGCTCGATCTCCAGGGGAGTAGACAATACCACGCTGTCCACGAAGTGGTCGGTGATTTAATAATACCATTATTATATTGATATATTTGTTGTTTACAACATTATTAAAGTAGTTTACTCCGGTAATGTTCCCTCTCGATTTATCAGTTCAGCTCGACGCAATATTCTCCACATCGACTTTTTTTATTTTATTATAAAAATTATACTATTATTTGTAATTACTTACAGTGAAAAATTGAATATTTTTAGTTATACTGGAACCTAATCAGTCGTTTCTATTACTGTATAACGTCAAATTCCTCTTCTATTATTTACTATTCTGTAGAAGAGAGATATGGTGTTCGTTTAGGAAACTAATTGAATAATTTAAAAATTATAGACTATATTTCTGTTATAAATTCCATAAAATATGTTTTTATATTTATTGAATTTATAAAACAAAACATAATTTGTTAAGGCATTTTAATCATTGTCAGCTAGCATACACCTACTTCAACTCATTTAAATATTGATCATATTTGAACATGCCGGAAAGATTGTTGTAAGACATAAGTTATAAAATGCTTTTTATAAACATATCTCTTAATCATTAGGCCTGCTTATAAATTACTATGATGTAAGTCTTGTTCGGGTAATAATTGTTAACATATTATCTCTGTGCGCATTTGGTTCAGAGATGATTAAACACAACTACTAGTATACTAATTTAATAGCTATCCTACATAAATAAAATGGAGTAGGAAATAATATTAGAATATAGAAGTTTAAGTTCCTATGCAACCCAGAAAATATTAAAAACAAGCTCAATTATTCCAGTGTTTTGTAGAGAATAAGAGTCTAGGATGTAAACTGTTTGGTGTATCAAGAGATAAAGGAAAATATATCTAAATATTAAAAGTAACTTATCCATGTGATTCCTGATCCTGGACCTGGACCTGGTCCTGCTTCTGGCCGTTACATCATGTTCCTGGTGGTGCTACATTGACGTGCACCTAGTTGGTGCCACATACAATTTTTAACTGAATTAAAAATATGTACACTCTTGAATCCTCTTTTGTTTCTGAAGAAATGTGTTTAATTGTCTCTATTAATAGTATCCTCAGAATTAGTATGTTAAACCATGGTAATAAAAGTAATGAATGTTACATAAATATTTATGGTTTGGTTAGTATGCTTTAATATACTAGTTATGAGGACATAAATTATATAAAAAACATATATCTACCCAAAAATTATTTGTGACGGAAGTTGCCAAAAACTCTTGTAATTGAAATGAATTATTTAACCCAATGCCATTTGCTCTACCTTAAATTAGAATAGATAAGAGGTTTTTTTACTTCTTACCATAGTTTATTCTGCATAATATCGTCATGAGTATTTAAACAGTAATATTATGTTTTAATTATGTCACTTTTATTTTTGCGGCTTGTTTAGCAATTACTCACCGTAGCGTTAGCGAAGCCTATCATATAAGAGACCGATGCATCTCTCTTCTGAATGTCTCCTAACAAGATAACCTGAGAATTAATTTAACCATCGAATTAAAATTAATTTTAAATGGTATTTTATGCGATTTAATCATTATATTCTTAACTTAGGCTGTAACGCTAATACGTGATCTGGATTACTCCATTTTTATACGAAAAACTTAAATAACACCTGTTCGTAGACAAGGCTCAACAAATATTTGTAAACGTTTTCCTTTAAAATAAAATTATATTTATACTTATACTGAGTATCGAAAATTACCTTTTTAAGTAATTAATATAAAGGAATTTGGAGGGTGAAAGAAGAGCTATCCTATTCTTCCAATTAATCCAAATTTTCGGTCAGTTTATGTATCTTAAAAATCACAATCATAACCACAAATGAGATTTCATAACGTAGAGTGTTTCAAGTAAATTACAGAACTTTTAATTTATATTCAGCTTATCAGTGTACAATACTTAATCATAAACATCAAGTATACAACAATAATTTACTACAACATACATTACAACACAAGTTGTAGTCTTTAACTAATGATGAATGAGTCTTCTGCTATATTTTTACTATATTTTTATACTCTTTTGGATTGCAGCTTATGTGTCAATGTACAGCGCAAAATAAGAAACCTGGAGTAAATTTGGGTTATAAGTGTTGCACGAATAGCATCGTACTAATTGTGTATTATCAAAATATTTAATTAAACTTAAAATATTTATTAAATTTATAAGGGCTTAATATTAGCTTGTAACTCTCAGTAGTTTCATTTCCAACAAATTTTAAGTTTGCTCCTAAAAGGAAACATATGTATTATATTTTAATGTCATGCAGACTTTTTGAAATATTTTGTTTCTTTTTATATTAAATAATGGAACTTTCTAACTATATAAAGCTTATATTTAGTGGTCTAATCCATACAAATTTTTTGGGTGTTTTTGTATTTCCTTGTCTATTGTATATAAAAAAGACTGCTAAAATATTCCAAACAATAAATGACTAAAAATAGTTGCATGTTTATCATGAGAAAACCCATCAGTTCTCTCCGCCTGATTATTTACTCAGTTCCACTTCACATTGAGTTTCATAAATTCAGCCCAATTAACCGACTCAGTTTACTCGCCGATCAAAGTAATTACGCAAACATTTCCCGAAGATTAGAGCAATGAGTAATTTAAATTTAAAATGTTTACCTTTTCTTAATAACAACTTTTAATTTGTTACGTATTTCAAGAGCATTTTCATATATTAGGAGGTGTTAATGTACAGTACTTATGTGTATCCATTGTAACCACAAACAAAACTGCTAGAAACAACATAACCTACAATTATTTAAATATGTTTACTAAAATATTCTCGATAATGATTAATTATACTTTGGCCTGAAACCGAGTTATGTTATTATACGTAGTTTAAATGAAATTTAAAGGTGACAATGGAATCTAATAATATGTTTCTATAACTGTATCACTTAAATTATGAAATTTTAATCTCTTTTACAATGGAAGACAGCTCTAGTGGTAATCTCAGTAACTAATTAGATAAATTAAAAATTATAGACTATATTTCTCAACAAATCTGAAGAAAATCGTTATTTAATTATTAAGTTTTAACTATATAACGCAATAAAGTTTAATATTTTTGTCCTAAGTCAGTTAGCATTCACTAATTTTAACTTATGTTACAATTATTTACCCTACTAGAAATGCTTAAAAAATTCTCTTTAGAGATTTAAAAGTAAATAATTCTCTTAGTAATCTTTACACTTTTTAAAGAGATATATGTATGGATCGTATAGAAAGATCTGGAATTTCGATTATGCATATTATAAACTGGTTCTTTTTGTACGCTTAGAGTACCAAAAGAATTAAAAACTATAAATCACAAGTTCTCTTATTATTTGTTAATTATCATAATTCTCACGAAACAATAATAACCTTAATGTAAAATTCCTAAAAGAATGAGGAAATCATTTGATGCTGTGGTTAAAATAGCAAAAACTAGGATGTAAATTGCTTTTGGTAAGACAAATACTCAGAGCAGAAACTAAGATTTATAAATAATTAAAGTAACTCATCTCTAAGTCATTGTGCTGATCCTGGTCTTTTTAATCCCACTATTGGTGTATATGTTCCACGTCCTGCGTTTCGAACAACTTTGAACAATATGAACCATGAAAAGTCCTGGCCTTTGTCAAGCTTTATCATAGCATTATGTTCTTGATCATGCTTCCCCAACACAAAGTGGTTTAAAATCATCGACTTTTGTAAACGGCACTTCTTTCCCGTGGGGGACTGGCATCCTCATCGGCATCAGCCACTGTCCCAGATGGGATCGTGGGTGATGTACCATCCTCGTCTTGTGCTGCAACTTCTAAGGGAGTGGCAGGGCAAGGGGAGGAAGCCACCTTCCCTTGTCACTATTCCAGTGACAAGAGTAGAAAACCTTTTCCCCCTCTTGGTTTGGCCCTGAAATTGAGAGTAGTTACCTATCCCTTCCTTTCCTGATGGTCCCACCCCTACTTTACCAACAACCCCAGACTAAGGTGTTATGCGACCCGTGCTGAGAGTCTCGTGGCACTGGGGGTATATTCAGTGTCTACAACGGAGCCTTCTGGGAACCAGGGGAAACCCAGTCGTAAGTACCCTTATCTTCCTAATCGGGTCACTGGGAAGATGGACCGCAAATACCCGGTTCTCGTGGGATCAGAATGGAGAATGAAATAAACCAAAACAAAACCAAAACTGAAACTCAAGAGGTAAGCGAAACTCAACCAGAAGAGCTACCGATTGAACAACTAAGAGTGTCTGAGATGACCCCAATGGAGGAAGACAGACTTCTCTTGTCAGAAGGCAAAGTTCGGCCGGAATAGCCAAAAAAGAAGCGGCTCTCGAGAGGCGAACTACGAAAGCGGAGGATAGAAGAGGCTATCGCTAGAGGTGAGCCGATAATCCCCGGGAAAGAAAGGCAGAAGAGGTATGAAGAGAAAAACCGAGCTCTGATGAAACCAAATAACGAAGCCGGTTCCTCAAAAGGGAACTTGGTTGTTGTTGGGGCCTCAGAGCAAGGGAAAACTCATTCCGCACCAGCCCAAAAACAACAAACCCCAAGCTATGCAGGTGTGAAGGCTCGAACACCCAGAAGTGAAGCTATCGACGGAAGAAGCCAACAACCTGAAGAAAGTGCTGGGCAAACGCGCCTTTAAGGGTAAAAACGTTAGGATGTCCAGCTGTCATGTTGAAGGTGGAGCGATAGTGGTCGGCTGTGTTAACACAGAAACAAAGGTGTGGCTGGAAAAGCAGGTCCAGGAGCTGAGTCCTTTCGAAGGGGTTCAGCTGAAAATGGGCCCAGCTAAAAGCCTGGTAAGGATGTTTAAAGTATCCACTTTTATCCCTAAGGACATCGAGGTGGACGGCAAGCAAGAGCTGTTCGAAGCCCTCAAAAACCAGAATGACCTTGACACGGATCAATGGACTGCTGTTGGAGGGAAATCAAGTACCAACGGCGAATTCCTGGTCCTTCATGTGGATGAAGACTCCCTGAAGAAGCTGAAGACTCTGGCGATGCGCCCATTTTTGGGCAGTGACAGGATCACCTTCAAGCTGCAGGGAGGTAACGATCAATAGTGGATGACAGCGGTGCTCCAGTTAAACTTACACCACAGCAGAGCAGCTACGGCAACACTCTGCCAGAAGATCCTGGCTGACGATATAGGCGTGGTCCTGATCCAAGAACCATGGACCATTGGCAGCCGTGTGATGGGGATGAGCACCGCTAAAGGTAATTTGATATATGATTCTGGCAGTAACAACCCTAGAGCATGTATATATGTCAGTAACAAAATCAAATCACTAAAAATGGTACAAATGTGTTCTAAAGACACAGCCGTGACAGAGGTTCACTTGCAGACAGGTGATGGCAACATCAGAATCCTGTTTGCATCGGTTTACCTCCCATACGATTCTCCAGAACCACCGCCAACTGCGGAGATGAGGCGGATTGTGGAGTTCGGAACCCTTACGCGGAGGCACCAGATTGTCGGTTGTGACGCGAATGCCCACCACACCGTTTGGGGGAGCAGCAACATCAACAATCGGGGTGAGTGCCTCTTGAATTTCATAGTAGAATCTAACTTAGCTATTATGAATCAAGGCCGTAAACCTACTTTTGTACAAAGAAGAGGTACAGGGGTAAGAGAAGAGGTCTTAGATATAACTCTGACTAGCAACTATATTGCAACTAAAGTTTTAAACTGGAGTGTGCTAGATGAAGCATCTGCTTCAGATCATAAGTATATCTCCTTTGACATGAGGTCGTATAAAATAAAGGAGACCTATAGAAACCCAAAGAAAACAGATTGGGTAGCTTTCAATGCAGAGCTAAAAAACAATCTAGTAAGGGAAAATGGGTATCAGGGGCAAGGGATCGAGGACATGGCGAACTCTTTGAAAAACGCCATGATAGAATCGTACCACAAAGCCTGCCCCGTGATTGAGAAAAACTCAAGGAAAAAAGCATGTTGGTGGAACCAGGGGCTGGAAACCTTGAGGAAAAACCTTCGCAGAGCATATAATACATGCAAACGTGCAGGGAACTGGGATAGGTACTCTGCTGCCTTAACAGAGTACAATAAAGAGGTGAGAAGAGCTAAGAGAAACTCGTGGAGAGAATTCTGTCAGAGTATTGATAAGGCTCCTGACTGCGCAAAACTCCAAAAAGTCCTAACTCGAAGCCCCACAAATGCGGTGGGTACTATATTAAGGGAAGATGGGACTCACACCAAGGATCCTCAGGAGACTCTTTAGTGTTTACTGAATACACACTTCCCAGGATCGTTTCAAACCAGTGAAACAGTTGTTAGTGAATGGCGGCGGGAACCTAGAGATAGCTCGTCTAAGGTGGACTGGAACTGTGCAAAGACTGTTATCAACTACTTAGGGATAAAACGGGCCTTGGAGTCTTTTAAGCCGTTCAAATCACCAGGTACCGATGGCATTTTTCCCGCTTTACTGCAGGAGAGTGGGGACTTGGGGATACCCCTGCTCCTATGACTGTTTCGAACTAGTCTAGCGACAGGAGTCATACCCTCATCTTGGAGGACCTCTAGGGTTATATTTATCCCGAAGCCAGGCAAACCCTCCTATGAGGTTGCAAAGGCTTATAGACCAATAAGCCTAACATCATTCTTTGTCAAGACCATGGGGAAGGTTCTGGATAGGCATTTAAGGGACACAGTCCTCATCAATCGTCCCTTACATCCAAATCAACATGCCTATCAGAAAGGTAAATCTTGTGAAACAGCCCTACACTGTCTGGTTGGCAAGATTGAGCAAGCTATTGAACAAAAGGAAATAGCTTTAGCAGTGTTCCTGGACATAGAAGGAGCTTTTGATAATACGAGTACTCACTCTATAGTGTCTAAGCTTACATCCAGGGGTACGGAGAAAACTGTTGCTAGGTGGATAGTAACATGCTTAAGAGCAGAAGAGCACAGGCATCTCTGTGCGGAGTCACAAGAGAGGTCAAAACGCAGCGAGGATGTCCACAAGGAGGTGTATTATCACCAAGCCTGTGGAACATAGTTGTGGATGACTTACTCTGGACTCTGAATGAACAGGGTATGTATGCTCAAGGCTATGCAGATGATATTGTCATACTCATAAGAGGTAAGCATATGGTAACGTGTCTGGAAATGATGCAGAGAGCACTGGCCATTGTGGAGCGATGGTGTGACGAAGAAGGACTTGTAGTAAATCCTTCGAAGACCGTCATTATACCATTTAAAAGAAGAAGGAAACTGGAAATCACAAAGCCAGTCCTATGTGGGAGCCAGATACAGTTAAGCAGGGAGTTCAAATATCTGGGTGTCAAACTAGATGATAAACTCACCTGGAATTGTCATCTGGAATACATAATCAGACGATCTCAGACTACATTGATGATGGTGAGACGTGCAGTAGGATGCACATGGGGGCTTAGACCCGACATGTCACACTGGCTGTACACCAGAGTCATTAGGCCAATGATGGTGTATGGCTCAGTGGTATGGTGGCCAAAAGTACAACAGGTGACTGCCGCAAAAAACCTGTCAAAGGTACAGCGGTTGGCATGCTTGGGGACAACGGGTGCAATGAGAGGAACACCAACCGCTGCTATGGAAGTAGTGCTAAATCTCCCACCCCTAGACATATTCGTCATAGGAGAGGCTAGGATGGCTGCCTACAGACTGAAGTGCAATGGGAACTGGCATTATCACCATGCTAGTAAGCACTCCAAGATCGTTGACATTCTCAAACTGGATATTCTAGAAATGATGTCTGACAGAATGGCAAAGGTTACGGACTGGGAAAAACCATTTAAAGTCAATATTGTTGAAAGGAAGGAATGGTCAAAAGGTGAGCCTGACTACATGAAGAAGGCTGTAACCTGGTACACGGACGGGTCAAAGACTCTGAAGGGTACTGGGGCAGGGGTCTGGGGAGCCAGACCGAGGGTTAACTTAAGCTTTAGCCTAGGTAAACTGGCAACTGTCTTTCAGGCTGAAGTTACAGCCCTTGCAGAATGTGCAAGAGTTAATGTGGAAAGGGGCTACAAAGGCAAAAACATCTACATTAACTAGGACAGCAGGGCTGCTCTGCAGGCCTTGGCCAACCATGACTGTAATTCGAAGGCAGTCTGGGAATGCCATAAGGTCTTGAAATTGCTGGCGAAAACCAATAAAGTTACTCTAACTTGGGTGCCTGGACATAGAGGAATCACAGGAAATGAAGGGGCAGATGGATGCGCTAACTTGGGAGCCAACCGTCTTCTTACCGGTCCTGAACCAACGTGTGGGGTCTCATATAACTTAGCACGTAGATCAGTTACCAAGTGGATGGCTAACAAACACCTACAACATTGGAGAAACACTGAGGGGAATGTACAGGCAAAGCGGATGCTCAAGGGACCATCAAGGAACATTGCAGCAGATGCCCTTAGAATGAGTAGAACGGAGATCTGAAAGGTGACTGGTTTTATTACAGGTCATTGGATATTCCGAAGTCACCTGAACAGAATAGGTATTTCAGTTCAGGAAACACTGTGCAGGAAATGTGGCGAGGCTGACGAAACAGCCAAGCACGTCATATTTGAATGTCCGGCATTACAGAGCAAACGCTCAAGATCCCTAGGTGTTCTTATGCATACGGAAGAGGGGTTGGAACAGGAAAGCAGAAGATCTCATGGTTTTGTAAAGGCCTGGGATTTGATACAGCTTAAACCTGGGAGAGGGTGCACAATAAGCCGGATGGCTGAGAGGAAACTACCAGGCCTAGGAAACCTGGCCCTCTGTAAAAAAAAAAAAAAAAAAAAAAAAAAAAAAAAAAAAAAAAAAAAAACGCCACTTCTTAACTAATCGAAAACATTGAAATACCTGAGGTTTCCATGGATTTAAAAATATATAGACAGCTGCGTATGTTTAAGTTTTAAATTTTTATTTTAGTTTTTACCTTCACCTGCTTGTTTACGTTACTACTAATTACAGAAAATTAAATCGATTTTTTTATCTGATTATTCATACACATACGTCCTAAATACAAGAATAATATGTTGGCCATCCTAGAGTATGGTTTATGTGATAAATTATTATCGCTTGAGTATAATATCAACAGACACTATTCGATGATGACATTTTATTGTTTATATCTGTAACTAAAAAAACTCTTAGATTTTAGTAAAGTTTTTGCTTTGATGTAAATCAAGTAGGCTATTTTGTAGTGCTCTTAAACTGCAATTATATATTTATCTGGTAAATAAGTTACTATGTTATTACTAAACAAAAAAAAACTACAAAAATCAGTGAGATGTTCAAGGATAAATAGAATTTCATATAATTTTTTAATAGTCTGATTTTTTTAATTAACTCGTGTAAACGATTGCCAGCATTTAAACTATTTTCATATCTAATATGAAGTTATAAAACCTCTGTAATAATACTAGTAGGGTTGTCGAATTGGATTAATGAACTCTCCAAAATTATTGTATAGTTGACATTGACTACCATCCTGAACTTTAACACATCTTCACTTTAATAATATAAAGCAAGTTAGAAAAGTGAAATATTGTATTTTTTAAATAAATAAAGATAAAATGTTACACATTCAAATATACATGTGGTTTTTTTTAAATAAATAACCATATTAGAGAAGGTTAAACATAAGGAGCTGTTATATACTCTAGGTTAGCTTAAAAGGTTGAATGGAGACCATGTCCGCAACGGACGTTAAATTCTTTCACAAATACATTCTTTCTTTTTATTAAGAAACCACTTCTATTTAGAAAATGCTTTGAGATATTTTAAGTAAACAGTATTCAGCCACTTGACTCTCAAAAAATCGTTGTTTTATATATGATAAAAATTAATATTTTTTCTCGAATTAAGAAAGAGTCACTAATGTACTAATACATTTTGACCTATAACTCTTTTAAAATAAAAACATAAAACTAATCAATTCAAAAATTATATATTCCACACATACAATAACATGGTGGAATTTGTTAAAACCAATGATTTACTGTTTTTTCTTTTGGGGTTATTACCATTAATTTTTATTCATGCCTTATTACTCAATCTTTCATCATACACAATTCAAAGAGCTGACCCAAAATAACGTACTGATTTCTTATACAAAATAAAATTCTACGTGTAGATAGACAAAAATATTTATAAAGCATTGATACGCATAACACACACTACTAACCACAAAAGGCAATTCCTCAACCATGAATGGGGAATCTCAGATAAGTTTTTAAACTCATACTTCAAATACCTTTTAGATATTTCATTTTGCAATATGCCAACTAAACACTCCACAAATATATGATGGGCACTGGAACATATTCCTGACTTGAAAAAAACTAGATTAATTATAAAAAGTATTGTTTAAGGATCGTAAAGTTGAAGAGTGAAATTATGTATATACTACGTATCACATTATGAGTAACGGAACACACACATTTCTCTGTAAAATTATATAATACAAAATAGAATATATGTAATAATCCAATGTTAAAAATACCAACTGGTATTACTAGAGTCGATAACCGCACGGTATAGGACTTTCCACTTTAGATCTGACATAGAAAGAGACCACAGTATCATAACCTGTGTGTGACTAGGCACAGTGTTTGTTAGTACCAACGACTCTTCTTAATCTGTATAATAAGACCCCCGCACAGGCCAGAAGCCCACGAGGATGGGCGTAATAAATCTTAAGTGGGGATCTACCTCTACTCTTGTATAACAAACTATGAATGCACGACATATGTTACAACAATATAAACTTACAGAGTTAAATATGTTAGCAGGTACAGGTACAGGTACTTCCTAGTACACACCGCCTCACCGCCTGGTTGTCAAAGTACTCAAACGTTTATCCCGTCGTATGTAACACTGTAATCGTTTAAATGCCTTTATTATTTGAATAAAGGATTGTTATGTGTTGAATTGGCTTTTGTGATTATCAATCGACTTGACATTAGCAATAACATAGCCAGTTCATAAACCATATATATTATAAAAATAAACTGAATACTCTCTTTAAATATCATCCTCGTAAATATTATTCCTAACATCAACAACGGAGACTATAAATTGATAATGTTGTTTCAATCAATAGATACAATTTTCAAAACAACACAAATTAAACTATGTTAGTGTTATTTTTAAGTCCTTTTCCAAATATAAGTGATTTCATGATTGCCAAACATACGTGATTAAGTTTCTAATTTATTTAAACCCAAAGTGAATATTAAAGGCTAAATGTCCAACGAACCAAAATGATCTATTATTACTCCGATTGAAGTAATAAAAACATTTATATTTGTTCTAAACTCAAACGGCAGCAAGGATATTTTTACATAAAACATATTTTATCTGATACCAGTACCTCAGTTGTGACTAATATTTTTTAATTGAATTCCAAAAACATCAATTGCATTGTTAATATTGTAATACCTAGAGGTATTCATAGCAGAAATCTAATTAGCACAATTAAACCCTAAATATTGATTATCAATTTAACTAATAAACCAATTCTATATAATTGAACCATGTTTTCCTGCTTATTTAGACATATTTTAATTCACTAAAAACACTAGGGCTGAACACTAGTACATACCAGCATTTTGATGATCGATACATTTCTCGAATGTATATTTGTCCTAATGATGTCTCAGGAACGATCAAATTAAAATTTTTATGAAACTTTAACCCAGACCAGATCGAGTTCAACGGGGGTAAGACACGTAATTTTGTTATATTGAAAATCAAATAATCCTTTCGGTGTTTTTGCCTAACATATACATCCACTAATTACAAATCTTTTCTTTGAATGAAAAACAATTATGATCAATATCACCAATATTCTATTATTTATGATTTGATCACTCTTAAATTATTTGTATTCTGGAAGTCACGCTTATTACAAAAATGTACATCCACAAATATGTGATTTAGTATTAGGTTTGCTAATTATACATAACTATGGGTAACCACTATACATAGCTATATATACATAACCACTTATACATAACCACTAATTCAATAACAGTAAACTAAAGTATGATAAGTTGTAGGCTATAAGTTGTGTCTTGCAATTATACTGTGTTGTATCTAGTGCTGCCTTTTAATGAATTGTTCTCTTGTGTACATTGCAGCTTTAGTAGGGCTTTACTTGTCGGCCTAGCATCGGTTTTCATGGGTAGTATCATACCAAATGCGTATTGTGACGATATTTTCACAAGTTTCAGAACAAATTTATTGGTTTAGAAATGTTTGTAATTGTATTTCCACTCCATTTTATAATTCGGTCCAGAAAAAAAAAAACATGACTTGGAAAGTATGATACATTTTCACCGTTTGTTATATTTTATAATGTATTGTCATTTTTGAGGTAATGAACATAATATATAAGAGTCTCAATAGCAATACAATATATAACAAACCTTCTATTACTTTACATAATGTTTTTAATATATTAATCTGTACTGAAGTGTACCGCAACGATTAATTAACCTTGTACTCTAAAATTGTATTCTCGATATCATGTGATAGATACAAAAACTATTCATTCATTACATATTTTACATACTAAGATAATTAAAAATCTGGCCTAAATGAGTTATAATAATTAAACTATAATAGAGTTTAATAAAATCGATTAAAATTACAATTATGAAAGACATATTTATATTGTTAATCAATTTTCATTCCTAACAAATATATAATTTAGGATCATTGTGGTAATGGTTTTCTCAAGCAGGAATTCAACTAAAACTAAACTATAGCTATCGAATATCCTGCACAACTACTATGTTTACTATCTTAACCCTGAAAATAATTTTTGCTTAATGCTGAAAACCTCAGTAACAAGCAACAAATGAGTCCAGTAATGCTTTGCTTTAAGATTAAATTAAACATTGTATACTTAATGTTGCGTATAAGAGTGCTCTGGTGTCAATTTCTGTAACTAGTTTAATGGACTAAAAATTATAGACCTTATTTTTATACACTAAGTTCCACTCCATTTTTTTTTTTTAAATCCTACATTTATAACATTTAACTTACTATAGTTAAGCATTCTTAATCTTTGCTGGTTTTCATACACTACATTCAACTAATTGTGAATATTTACCTTCCTAAAACATGCCGTAGGGATGACTGTGTGACATACGTAATAATACACTTCTCTTGACCAGGTATAAAACTTTTATTAAGTAGCCTATGTATAAATACGTAAATACCACCATGATTCTAAAATTGTTTCATGAAAGAGTAAAGAGATTCTCCTCTGCACACTGTGGGTACAGAGAGGATTAAAATCAGAGCGAAACAAAACTTAGGAGGTCATTAATTTTCTTAATTTCTATGAAGGCAATATCGAGTTCGATTAAGGAGCCATATCACTGCATAAAATTTGGCTCATCATTATCGAACCTTTACACATCGATCAAAGAGAAAATTGCGTATTAGATACATTTTTGAGAAAACTGGGTGTGTTTTACAAAAGGTGATTTTTATACACAACTAGAGAATTTTATTTTAGAAATTTCTGTACATGTCGATAAGCATCTAAGCTATTTTAGCAGTCATTTCGTTTATCCTAAAAATTACCAGAGTTAAACAACGTTAACAATCTGTAAGTTTTAAGTTATACATCATTTTAATCATTTGTAAATACAGTGTCTGGCAGAGATTGTAGGTGTAACATTTACATTTATGTGTTATTATTATAGGTGCATGAGATTACACAGTATCATATCATCTGGTGTTACAACAACTCATCTATGCATGGGAATGACAAAATAACATAAATCGTAATGTCAAGGTCAAGGGGTTCTCAAGCGAATTGTTAATCAGATTCAGATTGAAAGTGATATAATTTGTAGGTAAATAGATCAATAGCTCTTTCTGTAATTTCGGCAATTCTAAAAGTATTCACTCTATTATATGTTAATAAAGTATTTTAAATTACTTTAACCATGTTATCATTGACATTGCATGAATGTATCATTTATAAATAAAATTAATTCAGGATATTTCAAATGTGTTTAACGTGAAATTATATATATATATATATATATATATATATATATATATATATATATTACCGGTACTCGAACTCGGGCCCTGCAGTTGATAAGCTAACGCAATAATCACTCAGCTATAAGGATGGTTGAAGATGTCTACTTAACACATTCCGTTAACTATGTATTCACCTGGTGTCCTTCACATGTGAAAGTCAAGCTATTTAATTTTTTTCATAATAGAACATGTTATAGTCTAGAAAAGTTTATTGTTTGAGAAAAGTTACAATGAAGTTCAGTGAGTAATTGAATGTACGAAACTCTAACGCTTCAACTGTAGAGCAATGAAAGAGGTCTCTTGTGTAAATTTCAATAAAGTATTTATAGAAATAGAGCCTGTAGACTAAGTTTCTTTGCTTAAGTTTTCTATTGAGTTTTAGCCGGTGAGAGGTCCCCACCTATCCCCATACGCAGCAGTTTCCTTCTATAGCTGCCGTCTAACATTGTGTTTGTGTTTCTTTCCTTTTTTTATGTTTCTAAATGCTATTTTGCATTATTAAGTGTTTTATTAGTTTTTGGATGAGTTATACTTTTTGTGTGTAAAGAAATTATAAAATTATTTTGTTAAACGTCTTAGAATAATGTATTTTTAAAATTATAAATATATTTGTTTTGTAAATTACAACGATAGTTTATTAAAGTATAATAGGTAATAAGTTAAGTTAATTTTTTACCATTCAAATATTGGTATTTAAAGACTGTAAATATGATAAGCATAAAACGTTATTATCTTTCCTCTGTTGCAAAATTATGGCACCAGTGCATGGTTTTCGCAATATTTTACTAATTAGTATTAAACGTTGATTAAATATTATTTTTACGCAAATATAAATTAAGCAAGCTAAACATTTGAAGTGCATAAATTAGTTTTTACTGACAGAGCAGTAACAACACAAGTGATGTAAGGTTAGAGCAAAATGTTCTGGCTTCACATCACTTATAGCAGACTTTTCAGTGTCCGTATTGTGTATCGAATGCTCTGATAGAGCATTAGATTTATTGACACTGCAATAAATGGGGATAAATTGTCTTTAACTTTTTTTTTGTCATTTAAATTATATTAATAACAAACTAAATACAATACATATTTAAAAAACAATTTTTGTTACAAACACAAACACACAATCTAATCACAATATCGATAAAATAAACATAGTGTTGACACTGACACACGTATGCACTAACACCAAACACTAACGGCATTGGTCATGTGCGTGGATGCCGTCTAAAAACTGCACTAACACAATCGGTCCCGTGTCGAGATACCAACTAACAAAGCGCGCAGGGTGGAATTTCCCCTTCTCTCACAGACCCGGATATGGATGAACCATACTTTTTTATGGACAAAACATGTCTTAAAGTCAATGAGGCACTTTAGAAGAATCGGAGTGATCTATAATTTTATAAACATATTTCATAAGACCAACTATGCTTGTTAGGTACCATCTAACAAGGATATCTCTCATGGGTTCCATAGTTTTACGTGATTTAGTTAAAAATTTTAAACTTAGTTACTAACACACTAATTTACTTGAATTGTCTATATTTAGCTTTTGAAAGTTTCAGAAACACCACTGATAGAGATAAGTAACAAGTATTGATTATTTATCAACTATTTAAAACAGGCCCAATTACTCCCTCCCTAATCAACCTTTTTGAAAGATTTATAAGCATCTATCTGATTAGATAAAATGTAACTTTTAAATATTATAATCTTTACAAAACAAGAATGGGGTCCTAATTCAACAATGAACTACTATAAACATTCTCTTTACCTCATAATTGAGTTTTTAATACATGTGCAATTTTCTAGTGGTCAGTACTATGATTAATAGTCGCTAAAACTAGGATGTAAACTGCTTCAAGTAACAAGAGATAGAAAGAACGGAAAGTATTATTTCTTAATAATAAAAGAAACTTATCCATATAGATCATGGTCCTGCTCCTCGCCATCGCATCCTGTTCCTGCTGGTGGTTCTCTGGCTTACTGCGAGTAGGTACTTTTGAAAAAGAAAGCTGAACTATCCAAAAAATTTAAATACCTCCAAAATATTCCTTGTTGTTTCCATGGAAATTTATAATTTTAAATAGTATACTATTAGGTATGTGTCACCTGTTTCATTAGCTGAAGACGTGTTCACGTGTATTAAAAGAATTGTATGTCTAATATGGTAATATAGTTCAGAACTTCAGATAATGTGATATAATTATTCATACGTTTTTTTCTTCCATAAGTTTGGACACGACGGCTTTACCGACAAGCTGGTCCTTTCAACATCTCAGACTCCTTAAAAAATAAGATGGCCCCAGAGGCTTGTATATCTTATTGATCAAATGTAATATTCGATGTTTGTGGTAATAATTAATACTGAAGTAATTAAAACAAAATCTCTCACTCGAGAGATTGGTGTTTTCTAGATGCTGGGAATTCTATGTATAAGGTGTCAGAGGCTAAGATACAAATGTTCAGAGTGCTTACGTGCCATTCCAAAGCTAAATATTTTACAGAGTGCTGCTTTACAGTGTTTTCAGTATCCCACAGTTAAGATAGTGCTCAAGATGGAGGCTTGTAGCGACATGGAAATTGAATAAATCTAAAGGACAATTGGTCCAGGAGCCTTAATTTAATTTTGCAGACATCTCCCTACTCTATTATTTATAATGCCTTCAAGATATTTACATGTCAATAACTGTTTTTATAACCCAATCAATCATGTGTTGTTTTCTATTAACTTGCTGGCATTTAAATCACTGGTAGAGGTTTAATAATTTGAATAATTTCAAACCACTCCATCTGAGTGAAATTATAGCATATCTATTCAATAATAAGTATTCTAGCTTCATCCTTATCTTATGATGAACATGTTCTACTATTTGAAAGATTCCTGTAACATTTACTGTAACACCCTTAACAAAAGACCGCTACTGAGTATCCTCGTGTAAAAGCGCATCACGTGACAAATTGGTGGCGGATTAGGGTTGGTCACTGTAACCTAGCGCTTCGTTATCACAGTGTCACTGGTTAAACTTTAGGTTTTAAATTAATCTAACTTAATCATTTTCCAGTTTCCAAAATCATTATTTATGTAAATTTTGACGTTTTATAACATTATCTCAAAAAATGAATTATTCAGTCATAGCACAGGAGGTGAGAGCTAAATTGCATTGTATACATACACAATCTGATTTATATGAAAATTGATAGTGACATTTCCTCCGATAAGGAAATTGAACACCTATTCACTAGCTCTGATGTCAAAATGTCACTAGTCAAAATGGTGTAAAACACGAAATAATTTTCTGATTTCAAACATTTTATTTGTATTTGTACACATTTAAAATCAACCCTTAGACGCTGAAATAAATGTAATATCCGCACCAGCTAACTAAATACAATGAGAGTATTCAGTATATTATCTAGTTGTCTGACGGTGAATTGTCCATTTTTTCTGACGATTAGTTTAAAGTGTTTCAAGGCAGAAAAAATGTATCTGAAAAAACGTTATCGTGTGATATGTTTAACCTTTTCACACACTTGCACCAAACATAGGCCGTTAACGAATTTCTTCTTAGAAAAACCCATAATTTCTTCAAGGACCACCAGGTTATGTGTGTATACAGTGCAAGCTGGATCTCACCTCCTAGACCACCATTAATAGATTTGTATTAGATTTATAATTGTTTCACCTGAAACACGTTCCTAGTAGTAAATAAAATTTTACGCTAACAGTTGAAAAAATTTATATTTGTAAAAACAAATAGTTCTTTTATTTTTTCTTATGAATATTATGTTCACGTATACTTGTAAAAGCAGTTAGTTCGAGTTCATACTATATTAATATTCAAATTAACTGCAAAACATTTCTAATTGCTGCAATCGTAAAACTTTGCCGCAGTGTCAAAATATACGAAGGTAGAGCTATCATCAAGTCTTACACATATCAGCTCAACCATATAATCCCAATCCTGAGAGGAGCGGCTGCTCTACTGAGCGTTAATAAGAGTTTTACCGCATTGTTACGTCCACTGATACTAGACTGAGGTTATTTCTAATTACTTTTTAGTTTTATCTATTTTTAAATGTATTAATTGTATGTTTATTACAAACAGACCGATTTTAAATGAACAGTATTCAAGTGATTCGGGAATCTAAACGCTTTATTCTAACGTATAAAGAGGCCAACGTCACGTTCCATAGTGTCCATAAAATATAGATTTTAAATTTATAGACCTTAATAACGTTTTATTGCCTTACCCAACAAAAGTCTTACGATTTAATTTACTTAACAAATATTTACTTAGATATTCCTAGTAATAACTTTTACTCCAGATTCTAAAATTGAGTGCTTCTTACAAGGTAGTATAATTTTTGTATGAGATGCCTTGTCTTATTAATCTTTGTTACTGCTTATGTTATTGATATGAAGCTATTAACTGTGATACACATATTTAACAAATTTGTTTCATAATATATTCAGAAAAGTTTCTGCATTATCTACCAAGTGCCTTTCCTGATATCTACCAAGTTTCCTATAGAATAAGTTCCTACTTCAGCACTGTTGTACATTTGAAAATAATTCCTAACAACATAGTAGTACGCCACATCAAGTGTCACATGACAGGCCTCGCTGAGGTTGCATGCACAATGCCTAACTATAACTCGTTTTATAACTAGTTTAATTCTCAAGGTGTCCTATGGGCAAATAAACAGACATTCATATAAAACACAAATCGCTGCAAAAACCATATTAATTCAAAATCTATGATTTGAAATCCACTATCATGAAGACATTTTTTTTATTATACAAACAATATGTTTCACGAAGAAATTAATTTTTCCAGAGTAAATCTGTCTTAACTTATTTTTCCACCACGTGGTAAACTGAAAACTTTAGGTTCAACAAGTGTGTGATGTGTTGTAGCTTCATCTGATATAGTTACAATGAAATTAAACCATTCTTAAACTAGCACATAAGATCAGTAATGAAAATTTCGAGCGTCACTAATTTTTGTAAGACTAAACTTTAGAGGTATAACTCCCGGCAATATGTTCTCATAGGTATGACCATTAAATTAGAATTCGCATCAATCTACCCTTACATTAAAATTTTCCACCGAATTCCTAACGGGACATCTATGTTCGATGGTAAAGTGCTACTGATTGCATCAAAAAGTTAGATTTTATGCCATATGTAGTAGAAACTTTTATGATTGTACGTTTACTAGAACAGAAAATATAAGCCCTTTCAAGACTTCCTCAGTACTCCTGTAAAAATCGGTTCATTTTTAAAAGCGCGGACAAACAGAAAAACGGACAGACAGACAGACAGTGACAGGCTTCGCTCAAGCTCAGGCAATTATTTTTTTTCAACACAAATTAAATTCCAGGAATAGGATTGGTAATATAAGGACCCAGAGCTGAACGCAATGGCTACCAGATTTTATGGGTTCAAAGTGTCGCATTTCCCAGCACAAGACAATAGTAGCCATAATGTTACATTTAACTTTTATACCATGTCTATTTATATAAAAACAAACAATATTTAAAACTGTTACAGTTTTGTTTTAAAAATTTAATAGTTCATATTATTTTATATTTGTTTATAAAAGATTAATAAATAACTATAGGAGTTTAAACCACATATGTACACACACACAGGAATCCATACAACAAGAAGAACATACACCCATAAAATTTTGATAACTTACAATAAACATATATAAATTAATAGATTTTAAAATTAATAAGAACTGGCAACCTATTTTAGAGTTAAAATTAACATAAAACAAATTATCATACATATAAGATAGAAATACATAAGCTATTGTAAAATTGAATCATCAGATAAAATAAAGTAAATTCTTTAGGCCAAATACCACAGAATAAATTAAATCTTAATATCAAGGAGATTGTTATGCAAAGTAAGTTTACAACACCTGGAGTTCAAAAGTGAATTTAGATCAGCTGGTGACTTTACAATAATGGAATTTTATTCTTTAATGATGCCTTAATATGAGACTGAGAAGAAGCTTTTCTCATCAAAGATAATAAACATTCTAGTTATTAAATACATTAATACTTTTATTATTTGTATTAAATTGGTGAATCTCGATTTTTGAATCCAAGAACAGAAAAGACATGTACTAGATGATGAACACTTGAATATTGGATGGCAACCAGAACTCTCAGATCTGCAAGGATTACTACTACCAGCATTAAATCTACACTAAACCGACAAAGGTGATTGGAAGATGAATAATTGTCAATGGAACATACAAAGTAAAACTGGATTTGAACTCAAGTAAGATCTACCCAATTTAAGATTCCAAATCTTTCAAAATTCAAACTTATTTTTGTATAAATACAAATTTAACATGTACCACAATTTTTTTCTATGTTGGATATAATTTTTCTTATGTGCCCATAGCAGTATAATCCACGAAACCCTGTATGTGACAAATAAACTCAATAAAAATAATTGTAAATCAAACGTTTATTTATTAATATCAATAGCTAGTTAATCAAGGGCAAAGAATGGGTTAATAAATAAATAAAGCAAAAGAAGATTTAATAGAACCAATTTATTTCATTAATATTCTCTTTTTACCTTATAAATGTAAACGGTCAAAATAAAAAAAAAATAAAACAGAAAATGAAGGCTTTTAATAACTACAAAGAAACTTGTACCGTAAATTAGTTAATTAAATTTCATATAATGTAAATTTTCCAACCTAGTCAGCCAGTATAATCTAATATTATTTTTATCCAATGTTCCGGAACTAAATTATTGGGCGGAGGGACTACATAATTGGCACGCGTATGAATATTTTCTTCTAACCCTTTGTAGCAGCCCAATTATGTGACCGAGCAGACCTCGCGCGCTTCGTCCGCGAGTTTACGTGTCCCACGTGTCTCACGGCTCACAGGGCACATATTATTTGAGTAGATGGCTACCAGTTTCTTAACTTCTACTCATCGTCTAGTAACCACCGACTAGACATAACCCTTCATAGACTACAGCGCCATTGTCTCGTGCCAAGACGCCGACACCCGGGTTGTGAGTCTACACATTGCGAAGGGAAGTAAAATCTTATGTTTTATAAAATAGAACATCGTAGGCATAATTCCATAGAACATTGGATATTTTAGGCCCACCTGGAAGATATGCATTTTTAGTTATTATATTCTAATGGCAGCAACGTGGCATTACATACTTTTCCTTTACCATCTAAAAGTGGTGCTTGTAAGTTTTAATAATTAAACTGAACTTATAAGTAAACTTTGCAATTCGAGTATTTATTACTACGACCTCAGAAGTCACCACCCCCATGTGTTATCGTCAAACGGTACAAACTTAGTGCCAATGAATTATTGAAGCTCGTATACGAGATATAGTTTTTTTAAAAGATCCTCGAACAGAAAAGTCGTTACGTTTCTCGTACCTGTTCATTTCAAAATGAACGAGAAGGGCTAAATGTGAAAGGATCAGAACATAAAGTACAATCAAGTTTCTACATGTGCTCTGTACGCATTTGTAATGGAACTTGTGACGATTCTTGATTACAACTGCACTTCTCTGTACGACAATTTTTACATCAACAAACGGTTAGTTATGCCATAAAAATTTTGTGCTTATACATATGAAATGTTCTAATAAACGGTGCTACTTCTAGTAATAGAATATTTTAGTTTGAAATGTAATTTTTAATGTATTTAGAACTATAGTATTTGTCTACTATCAGGAAGTTTGTCCAACGCGAGTGATGATTGTCATGGATATAATGATGAGTGAGGTGCGGTGATAAGATAAAGTAGAGAAGACGAAAGCTTGAATACATAAATGCTTTCAATTTAATGGTCTTAAAATTTGATATATTTTTGTCTATTTTTTTAACGAATTAATTTATTAATTATTATTATGGTGCTATCCTGGTTAACTTTAACATTAACATAAAATATTCTTTAATGCCGATTAAATTCTAATGGAGTGACATTTACCATCATTGAATTCGGTGTTGCCTGTATATAAATTATTCTTCGTAAAAACTTTCTACAACTGATCAGTTTGTTCTCGAGATATCGTGCGGACAGATAGACAGACATACAGTGATTATATTTTGTACATCCCCTCGAGTAATGTATGGCATTTTCACTTACTAAAATGAATTGGATTCATAATGAATAAAGTCCAGTAACTCGCAGCAACAAGTTGGATGTGTCGGTTCTATTTAATAGGACACACGAAGACGTATTTCAAACTGATTTACTGTTCTGTAAGTTTTCATGTAAAGATTGACATTTTTATCATTGTAAAGTACGGCTACAGATATTACAAACACCTGAGCCACCTTAACCTTGATTTCTGATCGTTAGTGAAGCCTATTAACGGCTGGAGAATTCGTATTTATATCTCGAGAGTGAACTTAAAAATTGTTTTGTAGAGCTTATTTCTGTATAAGTAGCATAGTAGTTGAATTATAATGCATGTTCTTACATGGGATTCACCTGATTGTGTGAACATGTTTGTATTATTTTAATAGTCGACCCTATGAAAACTAGAAAATCGTGAAATAAATAAGTGTTCCAACAAATTGTGTAAACATGTACAGAATTGTAATATTTGACTTAGTAACACGTTTATTGATCTCGACTATCAGTAAGTGTTTCGTTAATGATTTCGCAGGAACAATTACTCTTTTGTCTGAATGGGTTTTCAAAATTTCTTTTCTGTGTGATGTTTTATCAGGGCACATCAAGCATAACATATTATATAGGGATTCAAATTTTGCAAGTATCCTCATTGTTTTACATGACGCGTGGTATGTTTTACATTGTAATAGTACTGAACAACACGATTTTACTGTGAACGGTGCACCAACAGTAGTAGTCATGGTTCAGCGTCAATTGGAGATAAAACACGTTTAATAAGTAAACGAATGAATGAACACATGGCACACGACATGGTAAGATGCAGAAGAATTGGCCATAACTTTGTTTAACTCTAATTTATAGTTTACGAAATAAAACCATTTTGATTCACTTAACAAAATGCTTAATAGTAATGAAATTAATTTTCACAATGTATTTTATATTTGAATATCCTACGAATAATAGTACTTAATAATACTCTACCATTAAGTCATGTATTTGTTCATATGGTAACCCAAGAATCGTCATTATAAATACGTAACTCAAGTATGAGTATAACACAAAGTTATATTACTCAATGTTACTTTCAATCTAGGCAAAACATAAGCAATAATTATCCAATAACTGGCAGATAAAAATGTCCTTGAGTTATCTGTAAAATTACGTATCACATATTTTGCTCTCATATAATTATTACAGAACTATCAATGATAAGGCCCGCCTACGTTTACAATAAGATTACGAAATAAATTTTCCAAAATTTACATCGTAATCAATAAATAATTAGCTCAATATCTCAAAACTTTACTAAACTTTCAAAAAGAATAAACTAGTAAGCATTCGGTACTCTTCATAAATAAAATATTACACTCCAATAGAGCTCCATTTAGCCCATAATATAATATTACCAAATGTAATCGGAATATCAGAACATACCACACAATCAAGTATTGTGATATTATACAATCCAATGAAGTTTTGTAGACATTTTGTGGCTAAGTGAAAATTACATTTAGGCTATTAAATGTTTCTTAATTCCATGTTCTAAGGAATTCACAATTATTTCAATTAAATTTTGCACAATAATATTATGTTTACATAAATACATACATTACCACATATACTACACATTTAAATATTAGTTTGTTTAACTTTAAATTAACGCTAAAACATAAGAAATACTATTTATTCTAATTATGAATGGGTATAGCTTAATTTAATTCTAAATATTTACGTAAATAGTGTTATAGATAGTGTTCAAATGAAAGAAAATTGATTATTGAATTTACCAAGTTTAATCCTTTAACAATTAAAAATAATGGCTATCTCTATTTTAATTATTTGAAAGTTCTTAATTAAATAAGTATAAATCTCCTAATTGACGCTAAAGTGTTGCTACGTTTGCAAGAGTGCTTTTATTTTGGTCCTGCAATTTGTTTGGCTTAAAGAGGCTCTTAACGTTTCGTCTAGAAGTTTAGAAATTGATTTTCATTTGGAATGGTCTGTGAAGGTTTAATTTTCACCTCTGGTGGTAGTTCCAGTAAGGTTTTGAATTAATCAACAATTATAGACTATATGTCTCCTGAAATTTGTACAATATCGTTATTTAATTTTTTAATTGCAAGCAATCAAATAACTTATTTATCAAGCTATGAAATTTTAATCATAAGTCAACTTACTTTCACTAATTTCAAATTTTTCAATATTACACTGATATAAAATGACTGAAAGATGTCTCTTAGACATATTATTTAAGTATACAATTCTTTAAGTAATCAATACTTCTTATCAAACATTTATGAATGAATCTTAAAAGATTTGGGCGGTGTAAACTTATTCATTAAAAATACACATTAATGTTTTTGGGTAAAAATAATAGACCACAATTATGAGTTTAAAACAAATATACCATGCAGTCAAAAGCAT